>NW_026903173.1:22500-110000 GCF_024500385.1 Phyllopteryx taeniolatus
TAAAGTAATTCGTTAAATTAGTTTCAAATTTAGTCAACAAGCTGATTCGTCCACTCCACCAAGTGCCCTTTGCAACTATTTTAAATAAGCCAAAACGGGTCGCACGACACAGCCGCGTTCCTTGGAGACCGCGAATTTCACCTTAAACGATTCCCTTCTGCGACTACGGCCCACAGACTGTACCTTATCAGTTACATCTAGCCGAGAAGTCAGCAGCTTAAGTGAATGACAACCGGCTCATGCGCTGGCCGATTACCCGGCCCTCTGCCAAGCATTGTCTCGAGAATTTGATGACCCAGAGGCCGCAATCGGCTGATTTGCAGCCCTCACAGTTAAACAGGAGAGACTTGAGACACCCCGAGCTTATTACTGCCGGCTGCGTAAAGCGTACTTATATGGAGGAGGACAAAAATTTCAAAACATTGTTTGTCGAAAACCTACATCCTAACACCAGCCACCAGCTGGGCGTAGCAGCATGCCCGTGCACACTGTCCAGTGCCCAACTGCGTGAACTGGCCACCAAGGGTTTTCTAAACAAAAACAACCTCCCTCTAAAGCACAAGACTCAGGCGTCTTCTTTACAAACGAACCACCGCAGATGGAATTAGAGGGCGCCACGTACAACACGCGTGTGACTGACACACCACGTTCTGGCGTTGTTAAACCCGACAATCAAAAGAAGTCGTTTAACCCATACAACCAACGGCCCGTGTACAACAATGGTCCTCATAACCAACAATGCCAATTCAACGACAAATCAAAATCATGGAATGACCGACTCGTCCAACAGAGTCGGTCATTCCATTCCAAGTGGGACACAATTACAAACAATAGTTACTTTTATCGAAAATAAGAGGTAACGTGCTCTCTAAGATTTACACTTTTCAAAAATCATCCCCACGGGGTTGATTGGACCCCCCCTGATAGGCTGGTTCTAGCGTGTACGCCATACATTTGATATACCTGGTCGAAAAGGTCAAAAGTCATTGCACGATTTTCTGGACAGCAGTTCTTGTGAAATTGACGTTTCAGGGTTTGTAAGTCTGTCAACCACCGAGAACGGCAGACGAGCCATTTTATACTGTTTCTACTGATGACCTCTGAGAAATAGGATTGTAGAGCATTTTTCAGTTCTTCGTTGTAGATCTGAAGACTGTTTATATGTCCTAGTAAGCCTAGTTTAAAAGTAAAAGTTGAGCTTTAGCTCTCTTTTGTTTGAACAATTTCAGTGTTTCTTCAGTGAGACACAGCTTTGATCCTAGAATCAATGACTTTGGAATTGAAACTCTCAACCAGGTCATCCACAGAATCTGAGGACATGCCTTTCACATCTCTGTGGATATTTTGGCCCATTCTTCCTTGCAGAATTGTTTGAATTCAGCATGAACGGCCTTTTTAAGGTCATGCCACTGCATTTTAATCGGATTGAAGCCTGGACTTCGACGAGGCCACTCACAAAATTCTTGATTTTGGTTTTTAAGCCAGTCAGAAGTTGACTTTCTGGTGTGTTTTTGGATCGTTATCCTGCTCCAGAACCCAAGTGCACTTGGGTGATTCTCACGAAATCCAGATTTAGAAGGTGTCCAGCATGAGGATTTTTAAAATGCCCTTGGAAGAAAATTTTGCTTTTGTACAAACACAATTAGGGTCTGAACTAACAATAAAACATGTTTAGATGTTTTAAATATTTCCTGTATGGTTTTTTTTACATTTAAAAAAAAAAGTCTAAAAAAAATCTCATTACCGCAACATTGCATTACATTAAATATATGGTTAAAAATTTGAATTTTTGGCAAGAATGGTCTTATTACTCATGCTCAAAGCTATGCATAACTCTGTAGATACATTTTTCATATTTTATTATTTTTCTGTCTTCATATTTCTCATTACCAAAATATTTGTACTGATTTACACTTATTTATTGAATTCCTTTGTTAAAATAAAAAAAAGTGTTCTGTAGCAGGCATCAAATAGGTGTTTGATAGTATGTTTATACAACGTTGTGTTAAACATAAAAACACTATACAATGATTTGCAAATCATGTTCAACCTATATTTAATTGAACACACTACAAAGACAAGATATTTAATGTTCAAACTGATAAACTTTATTGTTTTTAGCAAATAATCATTAACTTAGAATTTGATGGCTGCAACACGTTCCAAAAAAGCTGGGAGAGGTGGCAAAAAAGACTGAGAAAGTTGAGGAATGCTCATCAAACACCTGTTTGGAACATCCCACAGGTGAACAAGCTCATTGGGAACAGGTGGGTGCCATGATTGGGTAGAAAAGGAGCTTCCCTGAATTGCTCAGTCATTCACAAGCAAAGATGGGGCGAGGTTCGTCTCTTTGTCAACAAGTGCGTGAGAAAATAGTCTAACACTTTAAGGACAATGCTCCTCAACGTTCAATTGCAAGGAATTTAGGGATTTCATCATCTACGGTCCATGTCATCATCAAAAGGTTCAGAGAATCTGGAGAAATCACTGCATGGAAGCGGCAAGGCCGAAAACCAACATTGAATGCCCGTGACCTTCAATCCCTCAGGCGGCACTGCATCAAAAACCGACAATGTGTAAAGGATATCACCACATGTGCTCAGGAACACTTCAGAAAGCCAATGTTAATAAATACAGTTCGGCACTACAGCCGTATGTGCAACTTGAAACTCTACTATGCAACGCAAAAGCCGTTTATCAACAACACCGCCGGCTTCTCTGGGCCCGAGCTCATCAAAGATGGACTGATGCAAAGTGACAAAGTGTTGTGTGGTCCGACAAGTCCACATTTCAAATAGTTTTTTGGAAATTGTGGACGTCGTGTCCTCCAGGCCAAAGAGGAAAAGAACCATCCGGACTGTTATGGACGCAAAGTTCAAAAGCCAGCATCTGTGATGGTATGGGGCTGTGTTAGTGCCAATGGCATGGGTAACTTACACATCTGTGAAGGCACCATTAATGCTGAAAGGTACATACAGGTTTTGGAGAAACATATGATGCCATCCAAGCAACGTCTTTTTCATGGACGCCCCTGCTTATTTCAGCAAGACAATACCAGACCAAATTCTGCACGTGGCTTTCAGCGTGGCTTTGTAGTAAAAGACTGTGCGTACTAGACTGGCCTGCCTGCAGTCCAGACCTGTCTCCCATTGAAAATGTGTGGCACATTATGGAGCGTAAAATACGACAACGGAGACCCCAGACTCTTGAACAGCTGCAGCTGTACATCAAGCAAGAATGGGAAAGTATTCCACCTTCAAATCTTCAACAATTCGCGTCCTCAGTTCCCAAACCTTTATTGAATGATATTAACAGAAAAGGTGATGTAACACCGTGGTAAACATGAAACTGTCCCAGCTTCTTTGGAACGTGTTGCAGCCATAAAATTTTAGTTAATGATTTGCTAAAAACAATAAAGTTTATCTGTTTGAACATTAAATATCTTGTATTAGTAGTGTATTCAATTAAATATAGGTTGAACATGTTTTGCAAATCATTGTATTGTTTTTATTTATGTTTTAACACACCATCCCAACTTCATTGGAATTGGTGTTGTACACTTTAAAACAAACCATGACAAAATTATTACAGAATTCATTAAAAAAAAAGTCCATGTTGCGGTAATGAGAATGTCATGTCAGTATTTAGGATCAATATTTCGGAAATGAGACAATGGTTCTTTTTTTTTCCTTTGTACTTTTTATTTTGTCCTGTTCGGCTGTTAGGTCAAGCAGAATGGAGGATCTGTGTCCTTTTATGCCGGAACAGTTTTACTGTGTCACAGTGAAGCTTTTAAGCTGCCGCTGTGGTTTTTTAGTATTATTATTATTGTTTATTTAGAGTCAGAATCAATCAGAACAAAGTTTGTAGAGGGGGGAGAGAGAAACAAAGACAAAAGACAAAGCACCCATTGTAAACAGGATGAGATTAAAATCTGGAGAGGCCAGTGAGCCGGGGGGGGGCTGCCTAACAGCCAAAGCCCCCTCCCACCACCCAAGACCCACCGTCCCCCAGTGATGGGTGTATGTGGTGCATTAAAACGTGGGGATGAGTGTGTGTGATGCATTGAAATCCAGGGGGGCAGGCAGGGCAGAGGGGCAGGGCGCACGGGCCAGGGAAACAGCACAGACGTGCTGAAACCCGGTCCGACGTCCACACCCTCCCAACCCCATATCAGTCCCCAGGAACCCTTGGATATGTATATGTGCCCAGATGTGACCAGTGAGAAAAATATATACGGTGAGTGGCACGAGTGTGTGCTAAGTGAGTGAAGATCTCCACTCCATGCATGTGTCCTCTCACCATGCACACCGATCTAAAATGTGAGAAAGAGGGGAAAAGAAAAACGGAAAAGAAAAATAAATTAATAAATAGAATAAACAAAGAACACAGAAGTCAAAAGTTTACTTTCACACTTACAAAGATAGTCTTGTTATTGTCAGATGGCACGCTACCCAGGCAAAGGAATCAAGAGTCTAGACTGAGCATGTTGAGGAAAGGTGACCAGCTATCTACGTAGATTTGTAATTGATTTCTATGTTCTGCTGATATTTTTTCTAACACAATATATTCAATGAAGAATACAGCAGTTAAATCGATAAATATGATGCAGAATGCACCTTCCGGTCTTCGGCTCTTTCCGGCACTGTGACGTCACACAAGCCAAACATCCTGTTCATCGGGCGCTGTGTGCTATTGTTCCCGCCCTTGCTTATTTGTTGTCGTATGATTTAACGATGTCACGATAGTTTATTGTGCAGCATTTTGCTATACAAATGGTTCAGGCAGCGGCAAGAGATTTATTTTATTTTTTTGCGCTTTCCAAGTGAAGAAGGAATACGTGACCAGTGGTTAATGAAAGTCACTTGACAGGGGAAGAAATGTAGTAATGCTTGAAAAAGCATTGGAACATCTGTCATCTGACCTTTAAGCAATGATTCAAATTTGTTACGGAGAATAAGAAAATTGCTCTTGGACACATCAAATAAAGATGTTTATAATGTTATCCTTATTATTTTGATAGCATCAACTTTTATCATAAAAATGCTTCATGACATCTCATGAATCTAATTTCCAGAGAATCACCCGCTTCAGCTTGAGGCCTTCGGGATTTTCTGTTCAAGAGCAGAATTCATGGTTCCATCAATCACTGCAAGTTGCCCAGGTCTGGAACAAAACAGCCCGAGACCATCACACAACCACCACCATGTTTGCCTGTGGGTATGATGATCTTTTTCTGAAATGATGTGCTCCATTTACATCAGATGTAACAAGACGCACAACTTCGGAAAAGCTCAACTTTCACCTCGTCAGTCCATATAATATTATCCCGAGCCTTTATTTTCTTTTTGGTCAGCAGTGGTTTCCGACTAGGAACAATGCCATGGATGCCATTTTTGAGTTCCTTTGTGGCCTCCTGGATGAGTCATTGCTGTACTCTTGGGGTAATTTTGGTAGGTATGCCACTCCTGGGAAGGTTCACCACTGGTCCATGTTTTCTCCATGTGAGGGCTCTCCCTATGGTTCGCTGGAATCCTAAAGCTTTAGAAATGGCTTTTGTAGATTGTAGATTTACTTGATTTCTTCTGGAATTTCTTTGGATAGTGTCATTTTGTTGCAGCTTCGTTACATCTTTTGTCCGACTTGATTTTGTCGGGACAGATTCTGCGTAAGTGATTTCTTGATTGAAGAGGTCTGAAGGTAATCAGCCTTGGGTGTGATCAGTGAAAATTAACCAAAACCTGTGATTAACCACAATTAATTCATATTTAACAAGGGGGTGGTCATTTTTCACACAGGGCCAGGTACCTATAATGTTTTTTTTTTTTTTTTAATTTAAATATTTTTTTTAAGCTCATTTTGGTTACTTTTTATTATATTTACATTTGTTTGATGATCTTAAACATTAAAGTGGGGAAATATGCAAACTTTTTTTTTTTTTTTTTTAAATTGAGAATACTCTATGTCCGTTGTTATGTGTTGAATCTGTCACTTGCTGAGAAAGCCCAACGTTATCCAGGATATC
Source organism: Phyllopteryx taeniolatus (assembly GCF_024500385.1). Taxonomy (NCBI): domain Eukaryota; kingdom Metazoa; phylum Chordata; class Actinopteri; order Syngnathiformes; family Syngnathidae; genus Phyllopteryx; species Phyllopteryx taeniolatus. Next base: position 28,526 of record NW_026903173.1, read on the forward strand.
GAATAACTCTTTTGCACGTTGATGGTTGAGATGATCAACATAAATGTCACAATAGAAACTACCGAATATGACCAGCGGCGAAAGTAGAACATGTAAATTTTATTTCGGGCACATTCTGTTTCCGTGAAACAAATCGTATGGAGAATAAATCGGGTTTTGTGTCCCAGAATGTCACATGACAGACGATCCGTATTTGCCCCCTTTGGGGAAGTCCAAATTCGAAAAGGAAAAAAAAAAAATATTAAGAATGCATCCACACTCGTTAGATTGCCAACTGCAATCAATTCAATGATGTTTTCATCTTTTAGGTAAATGCTTAAGCGAAGACATCCCTTTTGAAACGCATTAACGTTATTTAGCAGCAACAACCATCGACCACATAATGTATGTTTATGTACCTGTCGAGCACTGACACTGGCGAGGGGGGATGTTCTGCTCCCAGTGAACTCGCACGGCATAAATAACTTACCCGCCCGTGGGTGACAAGAAATCTCCGTCTTCGTCGTCTCCGCCGAACATTTTATCAGTTAAAACCCAATGAGTATCAGATAAGACAAGTACTGTGACAAATTAGCAACTCGGTGGTACTTCCACTACACTACCGCTTTTCCTGGTAGCGGGTGTATCAGCTGACTTCTTCTTCTTCTTCTGCGGCTTCTTTTCTTCTTCTTGTTTGTCGGCGGGTGGCGTCAAACGTTCAGGCTGCATTACCGCCACCTACTGTGCTGGAGTGTGGGTGAGCGTACGCCCATACATACATATGTACGGTGCTCGGGAGCAAAATCAATCATCCATCCGTCCATCCTTTTCTGAGCCTATCCCAGCTATCATCGGGCAGGAGGCGGACTGCCAATTTTTTTTTAACGTTAAGCCTTGACCTCACCCACCCCAAAGGATATTCCAAACCATTCTTTGCGTTTAAGTGCTTGCTTTGCAAAATAATCATCTTTTTCATTGCCCTTTATTCCTGTACGTGCTGGTAGCCACATAAACCTGACGCTCATCTCTAATTTACAAATTTCAAATAACACATCTGACCTACTTTGTGATCCCATGTTTTTTAAGGATAATAATGCTGATAACGAATCTGAACAGACTATAACCCGCTTGAACCTGTTTTCTTCAACCAACTGTAATGGCACCACGATTGCAAGCACCACTGTAAATACCGCTAAGTGATCTGATGTCCGTTTATATTTAAATCTGGAATGACACATGCAAACGCTGTTCTTCCGGTCCCAATATCGTTTGAACCATCAGTAAAAACAGTGGTGTACAATGCATGTGTTGTTCTGAGTCTCTGTTCGACTACTTCCTCCCAGTTTCCTTTTCCTTTATCGCTGTGTACTCTTTCTTGTATATGAAGATCTACTTCATTTATATGACCATTTCTAAACTATCCAATCGCTTTCTGTATCTTATCTTGGATAAACTGGATAGTATTGCCTCTCTTCCATAATGCTCCATCATCCGCAAACAATGACATTCCTATATCTGGGTCGATTTCTGCAAAAACGTCATTAATCATAATAGAAAACAACAATGGACTGATAGCACTCCCCTGAGGTGTGCCATTTTCCACCTTATATGCAGTAGATCAAGTCGTGCCCATCTTTACTTGAATCTGCATGTCCAACAAAAAGTCTCGGATCCAAATAAATGTTCTTCTATTAATCCCCATTTTATATAATTTAATCAATAACCCCTCCTTCCACACCATGTCTTATGCTTTTTCAACATCAAAAATACTGTCAGACAGACATACGATGCAACTGCACGTACAGATGGTACCTTTCCGTCAAGTTTTCCCTTCCGGTTCATGCAGAGGTACCGTCCACTTTCTGCACCTTTGATCCTGACTCGACTGCCAAAAGTATCCGTCTCAACAAAGAGACGAGCTGCAACAAAAGCTCGTATGATTTGAAAACATCAACAACAACAACAACAACAAACAATAAATATTTCAAAACACCAACTCGAGGCTGAACTAATGTCACGCACAATTAAGATGGAGATTAAATAACTATCAGATCCGGTTGAATGACTTGCACATACTTGCGGTGCGGATAGAAACAATATGACCGAGAACAGAAGAGATTGCGCAATCTGTTGGGTCTTGAAACCGTCTTAGTAGCCCTTGACTTGTGCTGGTACTAAATATATATAATTTATAATGCATATAAATGCAGCCCAAAACATAGAGTAGATTCCAGTGTCAATTTTGCTGCCGAACATTTTTTGTCATCAGTTATAGTCAATGACCTTTTTTTCTGACAAAAACGAAGTGGATGTCAACGAATAAAAATGAGGTGGAAGTATCTGTCAGAGACGAGACCCAAACTGATTATTATTATTTTTTTATTTTTTTTTAAGACGCGAGGTGAGTTGACAAGAGAACCGGTCAGAACAACATGACAGAAAATAGATGGATGGATGGAAGTCTGCTACTGCAGTAATTTTGCCATTCTCTTTGCCATTTAGCATGTTTTCAATGAAGGCTGTTGTACTGGTATCTTGCTATATGCACATGCGTGTGTGTGTGTACAGTTATCCATTATAAACGAGATCACAGTTCACAGGCACGTCTATGTTCTACGTCAACATTTTTTAATACTTGAGCCAATGTGGCACCCTTGGCAAAATTTTATTTGACCCCCCCTTTCATTTTGCAATTAATGTACCCCCACAGAAGAAATCAGATAGGATTGTTTTTAATATTGTCTTTAATTGATAAAATAACACCAAAACAGAATACAATCCATCCATCCATTTTCTGTACCGCTAATCCTCACTAGGGTCGCGGGTGTGCTGGAGCCTATCCCAGCTATCTTCAGGCGAGAGGTAGGACATACCCTGGATTGGTCGCCAGCCAATCGCAGGGCACATAGAAACAAACAATCATTCGCACTCACAGTCACACCTACGGGCAATTTAGAGTTGTCAATTAACCTACCATGCCTGTTTTTGGAATGTGGGAGGAAACCGGAGTGCCCGGAGAAAACCCACGCAGGCACGGGGAGAACATGCAAACTCCACACAGGCGGGGCCGGGGATTGAACCCCGGTCTTCAGAACTGTGAGGCAGACGCTCTAACCAGTCATCCACCGTGCCGCCACAGTCCGGGTCTCCGTTGTCGTATTTTACGCTTTATAATGCGCCACACATTTTCAATGGCAGACAAGTCTGGACTGCAGGCAGGCCAGTCTAGTACCCGCACTCATTTACTACGAAGCCACGCTGTTGGCATTGTCTTGCTGAAATAAGCAGAGGCGTCCATGAAAAAGACGTTGCTTGGATGGCAGCATATGTTTCTCCAAAACTTGTATGTACCTTTCAGCATTAATGGTGCCTTCACAGATGTGTAAGTTACCCATGCCATTGGCACTAACACAGCCCCATACCATTACAGATGCTGGCTTTTGAACTTTGCGTCCATAACAGTCTGGATGGTTCTTTTCCTCTTTGACACAAGATGTCCGGACACGACATCCTCAATTTCCAAAAACAATTTGAAATGTGGACTCGTCAGACCACAGACCACTTTTCCACTTTGCATCAGTCCATCTTAGATGAGCTCGGGCCCAGAGAAGCTGGCGGTGTTTCTGGGTGTTGTTGATAAATGGCTTTTGCTTTGCATAGTAGAGTTTCAAGTTGCACTTACGGATGTAGCGCCGAACTGTATTTACTGACATTGGTATTCGGAAGTGTTCTTGAGCCCATGTGGTGATATCCTTTTTACATTGATGTCGGCTTTTGATGCATTGCTGCCTGAGGGATCGAAGGTCACGGGCATTCATTGTTGGTTTTTGGCCTTGCCGCTTACATGCAGTGATTTCTCCAGATTCTCTGAACCTTTTGATGATATTATGGACCGTAGATGATGAAATCCCTAAATTCCTTACAATTGTACGTTGAGGAACATTGTCCTTAAATTGTTGGACTATTTTCTCCCGCACTTGTTCACAAAGAGGTGAACCTCACCCCATCTTTGCTTGTGAATGACTGAGCAATTCAGGGAAGCTCCTTTTCTACCCAATCATGGCACCCACCTGTTCCCAATTAGGCTGTTCACCTGTGGGATGTTCCAAACAGGTGTTTGATGAGCATTCCTCAACTTTCTCAGTCTTTTTTGCCACCTGTCCCAGCTTTTTTGGAACATGTTGCAGCCATAAAATTCTAAGTTCATGATTATTTGCTAAAAACAATGAAGTTTATCAGTTTGAACATTAAATATCTTGTCTTTGTAGTGTGTTCGATTAAATATAGGTTGAACATGATTTGCAAATCATTCTGTTTTTATTTATGTTTAACACAACGTCCCAACTTCATTGGAATTGGGGTTGTAATTTCAAATATATACGTTTAAAAACAATCAATACACAAACCAAATAGGAACGTGTTATGTGTACTATGTCTATGTATGTATAATGCTTTGTATTTTTTTTCTGATATGCATATTAGCAGCGTAGATTAGACCAACGTATACATTGACTGAGTAGGTTAAATCTCCACAAACGATCAATAATAGTTAAGACCCTGCCATGCAACTAAGCTACAGAAATATAAAACTGGTTATTTTCTGTTTAGCATACCATTTTGAGGCTAATCCTCGGAAGCAAGTTATAAATTTAACAGTACAATGTGCAAAAAACTGGGGGCGGGGAGGCTATATTAGCAAATCGAGTCTTGGCTAGAATGGTAAACAGGTCCAAGGTGAGGTACCAGATAAAGCACAGACCCCTGTGATGTTTAAAAATACTGGAAGACGTTTTCCCTTGCCCGGAGACGGGTTACCGGGATCCCCCTCTGGAGCCAGGCCTGGAGGTGGGACTCGAAGGCCAGCATCTGGTGGCCCAGCCTGCACCCATGGGGCCCGGCCGGGCACAGCACGAAATGGTAACGTGGGTCCCCCTTCCCATGGGTTCACACTTGAGGGAGGGGCAATAGGGGTTGGGTGCAGTGTAAACAGGGCGGTGGCCGAAGGTAGGGACCTTGGCGATCCGATCCCCGGCTACACAAGCTGGCTCAAGGGACGTGGAACGGCAGGGAAGGAGCCCGAGCTCGTGTGTGAGGTCGAGAAGTTCCAACTAGATATAGTCGGGCTTGCCTCTACACACAGCTTGGGCTCTGATACCAGTCCTCTTGAGAGGGGTTGGACTCTCGTCCACTCTGGAGTTGTCCACGATGAGAGGCGCCAAGCAGGTATGGGTATACTCATTGCCCCCTGGCTCAGCGCCTGTACATTGGGGTTCAACCCGGTAGACGAGAGGGTAGACTCCCTCCGACTTCGGGTGGGGGCACTATTGTTTCTGCCGATGCACCAAAGAGCAGTTCAGAGTCTCCCGGCTGGCATCGGAACGCCTTGGGATCTCCCCGGAAGAGCTGGATGAAGTGGCTGGGAAGAGGGAAGTATGGGCTTTCCTGCTAAAGCTCCTGCCCCTTCGACCCGACCTCGGATAAGCGGAAGAAAATGGATGGATGGAGTCATGACTAAATTTAAAGCATGTCAAGTCATTACTTGGTTGAGCAATATTCTAGCAAGTTTGGTGTTGATCATGTAAGCAACCCGTAGTTCTGCTAGTTATCACAGCATACATGGGGAGCCCGGTATCCTGATTTCCGGGTTTGGTGATGTGACGTTCGTAATGTAAGCGTGAGAGCACTCTTGACGTTAATCTCAGTCTACAGCAGAGGGCAATATTGCCCCACATAACTGCCCCCAGGGATCAGTGAAAATGTTTACATTTGTATTTTTACTTCTAATTCCACGAACACAATATTCATCAGCATATCGGGTTTGCGACTTACAGTAAAGTCGCAATTCCTCTCACTAGCCTTACCTCCACCAGCTCTCCTTTTCAGTGGACCCCGGCAGCATCCCAAGCCTTCGACCAACTTAAGACCCTTTTCACCAGTGCTCCCATCCTACGACACCCTGACCCCCTCCCTCCAGTTCGTGGTGGAGGTTGACTCCTCAGACACTGGGGCAGGGGCTGTTCTCTTGCAGCAGGACCCCTCTTCAAACCTGATGCTCTGTCTCACATGTTCTCACCCCCCTCCAGCCCTGGAGAACACGAAACCATCCTCCCTTCCTCCTGCCTTGTTGGGGCAGCCAACTGGAAAATTGAGCAGATTGTCAAACATGCTCAAGAGACCCAACCGGATCCCAAGACTGGACCTCCTAACCGTACTTCGTACTCGACTCGGCACGTTCTGACGTTCTCCTGTCACCCCGGTATCACACGCACAATCCAATTTATACAACACTACAGGTGGCCTATCCTGGTGAAAGACACCCGGGAGTTCGTTGAAGCCTGCGCCGTCTGTGCACGAGGGAAGACTTCACAGCTGGTCTGTGCGCCCCTTACCTATCCCGAGCAGCCCTTGGTCCCACATCGCCTTGGACTTTTTTACCGGCCTACGCCCCTCTGAAGGTAACTCTATCATTTTCACCATTATCGATCGATTTTCTAAGTACGTCCATTACATTCCCCTACCCTCCGCCTTTGAAACTGCTAACCTCCTTGTCCAACATATCTTCAAACTCCACGGAATCCCCATCGATATCGTCTCGGACCGAGGTCCTCAGTTCTCCTCCCTTGTCTGGAAGGAGTTCTGTAAAGCAGTGGGCGCAGCAGCCAGCTTGTCTTCGGGATACCATCCACAGACCAACGTCCAGACAGAGTGGGCAAATCAGTCCCTGGAGTCGGCCCTTCGTATTAACGTTCTCCCGTGGTACACCGGCTCTCTGACCAACACGTAAGCTACCCCAGTCTTCGCAACACTTATGACCTCAGTGTTTTTCCTTATCCTCAGTGCTCCTTCCATGTTCCCCGCCGTGTTGACCTCTTCCACCAAGCCATCCACCTGCTCACGCCACCTCCTGCTGCACGTTCCCTGTCTCGACAACCCACCAGTACGCCTCAAGGATCCATCTCCATATCCTCTTCAATAAACCTTTCACCACAAACCTCTCAGCCTCCGCTCGCTTCTGGGTCCAGTTGAAATCGAACCGTGACAATATGATCACAACTGTGTAATGTTCTTTCATTTACTAAATAAACGTAGGGCTGCATTTAACAATAAGAGAAAGTTATAAATGTTCAAACAACGTGCTTAACTTGAGAAAAATAAAGTTTGTGTTTCCTCTTTTCTGTTTGGCATCATGAAGTCAAACAGTGAAGTCAAACAATTTTACATATTTTATTTTAACAAATCTCGACAACTGAACCGTTTTAAAAGTTATGTTTGTTCAAAACCTTGGTTTTGGTTCAGATTGGCGTTTCACATATATGCACTTTTAATAAGTGCTCCCGTGGGAACTTCCCACTGATAAGTGCAATCATAAATGACACTGATCTGTTTGTTCCAAATGTTCTCTTGCTTTTTTGGCTATGGTGTGGGTCCGTATGGGACTGTTTCTGGGTCTGGACGCGGACTGCGGTCCGTCAATTAGCTTTTAACAATGTCGCCACGATCGTGCGAGCCAGAGCAAGCTGTTTAGCATTTCTGTTGCATTGTATTTAAAAGTGAGTAGACGTGGGTGTGGCCAGCAGACTCCTCCCACTACTACCACTGCACTTCCCTTTCATCTTATTGTGAACTGGTCACACTTCCAGTTCACATTAAAATGAATCACGTCGACAAAAGGCCTGATTCATCCTTGCATAATATACAATCAACATTCCAGGATGAATAGGGCTGTCTTTCCTCTGCCACGAGGCAAAAGTGATCATAATTAATAATCATAATACTTATTGTTAATAATCGCAATATTTGAATCAGAATCATAATTGCAATACTTTATTGATCTGTGAAGGAAATTTAACAAACGTAGAATATGGAATCATTACAACAGAATACATTAACACTAACAGATGATGAATACAAAATGATTATTAGAAAATCGGGATGATTGCTTAACTCCATGCTAATCTTGATCTGAATCTATGGGACAAACCATCTGCACTCACATCTCATGTTTAAATATGAGAGTAGTTTGAGACAATATCAATATCAAAAACTCAATGTATTCATTCACCTTCAAAATGGCCCAAAGCAGACCTAGTGGTAAGCACATCTATAGAGAGGTTCTGGATTTGAATCTCAGCTCAAGGCGTCCTATGTAGAGTGTTCATATACAAAGCAAGATAAACCTAAGAAGCCAAACCCAACATAAAAAACTGAAACACACGAGGACTTAAACTAACTACCAAAATATCCATCCATCCATTCAGGATCACGGAGAGCTGGAGCCTATCCCAGTTGATTTTGGGCCACAGAACACTACACCTTGGACTGGTCACCAATCAATTGCAGGGCAAGTATAGAAAAGACAACCATTCATACTCACAGCTAGGGATGTTCCACAGCACTTTTTCACCAGTACCAGTATTCACTCTTAAGTACTCACCGATACCGAGGAACCGATACCACTACTATGTAAAAACTTCAATTAACACAATGACAGATAATTGGAAACAAATACCTTTCTCAGGCACCTGATGATTCGCCGATGTGTCAAACTGCTGCAGTGGACCGCCAACGACTAGGTAGGAGGACTTACTGATGTCAGATTTTTTTTGCCTTAACTATCTGTGGCTAGTATTGGCAGCCTTTATGAGTACCTGATACCTTGAAATAAGGCCGGTACCAGCCCGATACTGATACCTCGTATCTGTGCTTGCCCGTCCCTACTCACAACCATTCCCAATCACTGAGTAGGAACTGGACCCACGCTCCCTGCACCAAAATCAGGCAAGTGTACAACTACACCTGACTAAAACCAAATATAAGATTACCATTTTATATATAGTTGTTTCCGGTATGTCAATGACTTCATACATATTCATGCATTTTCTATCACATCTGACCTCATTAGGGTCGCGGGGGAGCTGGAGCCTATCTCAGCTGACTTCGGGCGAAAGGCGGACTACACCCTGAACTGGTCGCCAGTCAGTCGCAGGGCACATATGGACACGGACAACCATTCGCAGTCTGAACCCACGCTGCCTGCACCAACGTCAGGCGAGTGGACCACTACACCATTAGTGACCTGCGCTAATATATTTATATTAATTCTGAATATAGATTACCATGAAATGAAAGAAAGGAGGGCCTGAGCAAAAATAACAAAGCAATAACAAAATATTATATATATAATAACAAAGCATTAACAAAAATATTTTCAATAAGACAAACAACCATTCACAGACATATTCACAAATACCGGCAATTAAGAGTCTTAAATTCACCTAGCATGTTTTTGGACTGTGGGAGCAAGCCAGAGTACCCAGCTAGAACCCACACAAGTGGAGTGTCAGAACATGCAAGGGCCCATTTATGGCACAGAGCTCCTGCAACCGCAGTAACAAGTGGTGGTCTCCAACCAGCTCTGACCTCGTCGTAAAAATCTCGACCACAAAGAGCAACTGGCCTCCCTTTTCCGACCCTGCAAAAAGAGAGGCAAAGGTTCAGACCTGGGTGGTCCACATTATGAATGATCAGACCAAAAGTAAAGAACTCGAGGATTCATTCATGAGCTTCTTAAGCCACCTGAACTCTGAGGTGTTTGCATCACAAAGTCCATATTAAGAGATGATGTAAAACACCTGATATGCGATATACTGCATGGATAAAAGTATGAGGACACCATGTGGAGTTGGTCTCCTTTGCCGAAATAACAATCTCAATTCTTCTGGAAATACGATCTATGAAATGCTGGAGATCGTCTGTGGGATTTGAGGCATATTTTAATTTTATGTATGTATACCGGTCCTTTTCATATACAGTAATTTGATGAATAATGGTAAATTTAGGCATGGCCCACTGAATTTCCTTTTGAAAATTATATCTAAATTATTGGCAATTGTTATCCATCAGGCACGGTGACCAACTGGTTAGCACATCTGCCTCACAGTTCTGAGGACCGGGGCTCAATCCCCGGCCCCGCCTGTGTGGAGTTTGCATGTTCTCCCCGGGCCTGCGTGGCTTTTCTCCGGGTACTCCGGTTTCCTCCCACATGACAAAAACATGCATGGGAGGTTAATTGAAGACTCTCTAACTTGCCCATGGGTGTGAATGTGAGTGCGAACGGTTGTTTGTTTATATGTGTCCTGCAATTGGCTGGCGACCAGTTCTGGGTGTACCGTGCCTCTCGCTCAAAAGATAGCTGGGATGGGCTCCAGCATGCCCGCGACCCTAGTGAGGAGAAAGCGGTAAGGAAGATGAATGATTGAATGTTATCCTTCAAAAGGTCAGAATTGTTTTGAAGAATGTTTTGTATTCTTAAGTAATATTTTTCAAACTTTTAATGGCAAAAGGTATTTACTGTTAGGTGTCCGAAATGAAGTTTCATGATTTGCAACGTTTTCGAAAGATGCTAATTACGTTTTTGGATACATATGTTTTTGTGATGAGCTGTGCCCTGCAGTTCCCTTGTTGGAGCTTGAGTGGCGCTTTGCACCCCTCTTGCTCTCTTTCTCTCTCTCTCTCTCTCTCTCTCTTCCCAGTAATCAGCACCACTTCGGCCGCGCACCTGTTGTCAATCAGCCTTCATCATCACTTGCATCCTTGGAATTCCCTGGCTCAAGAAGCATAGACTGGACCAACCTATCTATCACCGGGTGGACTCCTCACTGCCATTCGCAATGCCTGCTTTCTGCCATGCCGCCTTCCAGCAAACCTCAACCACCTGCCACACCAGTCAACCTCTCCGGGTTCCGGAAGAATATCATGACCTCTGCCAGGATGACATGACCTCTGCCAGGATGACGGCTCAGCTGTCATCCTGGCATCACTCGCACCATCCATTTCATCCAGCAACACTTCTGGTGGCCTAGCCTAGTCAAAGACTGCTCCGTCTGTGCCCGAGGCAAGGCTTCTCATCAACCCCCAGCGGGTCTGCTGCGCCCCTTACCCATTCCGAATCTCTTCTCAATAAACCATTCTCCACAAACTTCTTCAGCCTGCGGCTGCTTCTGGATCCAGTTAGAATTAACACCATCGCATCGTGACAGATTTTTTCTTCCTATTGCTTAATATGCCTTTTCCATGAAAACTAGCACAAATGCATCTTAATGTCTTCAGAGTTCCTTTTTTTGGTTATTTTACAAACGGTCCTTCTTTGTCACTCAAGCTGACTTGACCGTTAATGCCACTGGAGTGAGCCTCATTATGTTGTTGCAATACACCAGAGGGATCTGTGAACTGAAGTACCACCCAGGATGAGGCAGCCATTTTGCATTCACACAACAGCAGACAGCAAAATAAATGGTGTTATTTTTTTAGATATGAATATTTATGGATTTGTGAAAGTGTCGGAACTATCGCAAGTCTTTACCGTTATTACAATTGTATAAATACAAGAGTGTAACGGGTTTAATGAGTCATTCGAATCATTTATGCACTTGTATCTGCAGAGTTTGAAGGGCAACACATGTAAATTGTGCAACTCACACAATTTTTATGACATTGTTTATGTCTTTACCATTTTAAAAGGAGCTGTATTTCAATGGACCTTCACCATTTTCTCTGTCAGGATTGCGTTTACTAAGAATGCCTAAACATTTAGTGTGGCTGTTTCAGCATGGGCGGCACGGTGAACGACTGGTCAGCACATCTTCCTCACAGTTCTGAGGACCGGGGTTCAAATTTTGGCCTCGCCTGTGTGGAGTTTGCATGTTCTCCCCGTGCCTGCGTGGGTTTTCTCCGGGTACTCCGGTTTCCTCCCACATCACAAAAACATGCGTGGTTGGTTAACTGAGGACTCTAAATGGCCCGTAGGTGTGAATGTGAGTGCGAATGGTTGTTTGTTTCTATGTGCTCTGCGATTGGCTGGCGACCAGTCCAGGGTGTACCCCGCCTCTCGCCCAAAGATAGCTGGGATAGGCTCCAGCACGCCCACGACTCTAGTGAGGAGATGCGGAACAGAAAATGGATGGATGGATGTTTCAGCATGGGAGACAGTAGCCAGGTTCACATGGAGCCTTGTATTACGATTAGAATTGGTTTAGAAGCCCAATTTGAATTAAAATGCTCCATATAAACACTTCAATCAGAATAAACAGGTTGAATCCGCATGGAATTACATTCGGATTCACAGGGGTGGAATATTCCTTTGGCCAAACGGATCGGAAGCAAATTTTCGTCATGTAAACAGTAAATCGGAATGGTGTCGGGCTGTGGTCTGTCTGCGCACGCTCTGTCTTGGACGTAAATGCGCTGTGACGTCATCGTTTACACACATGACGACTTCCTACCAGAGCTGATCTGCAACGGAGATGTTTTTAACTATTTGTAACTTGTTTTTATCAAGTTGTTGAAAACAGGAATACCAGTTAAAAAGCAATTCAGAAGTTAAGATCAATTAAATTGCTTTACGGTTATATTAACTCTCACAAAACAATCTCATACATGCTGCAAGTATGCACCCGGAAGCATGTTCCTATTCCCACTGATCAGGGAGAAACATGCATTTCTTCAACACCTCATTTGAGGCGGAAGGTCACTTCAAAGCTGAGACCAAGACATTGGGGCCATCGATGTGTGGGACTAACAAATGCACCAGTTGTAAAACTTAACAAGGTGTGAATGCCCCCTGTGTGCCCTGGGACTTTCAGTATGCAGACTCGACCATTGGAAGAGTCTATGGATAGTTTATTTTACCCTGAGAATTACCTTGCAAACAAAACCCATAGCCAAGGGTTTTAAAGGAATAAGCTCATGACAGTGTATAACTCTGTGACAATAGAGGAAGGGGTAATTCCTTTCTTCAGCGGGAGGCTGGATGTCACTGACGAGGAGGGAATGAAAAGGCATAGCAATGTGTTATGAAATGTCAACCATTATTGTATTGTTTAAGCAATAGACATAGTCACCATAATCCAAACGTGGACTCCAAATGCATACATAGAAGTTGAAGAAAGCGAACAATTCTGTATAATAATAATACATTTTGAGTTGTACTTTTCTGGTATCTGGCTCTACGGAGGAGTCACAAATGTTGTTTGGAGAAGAACCATATGGTGGTTGGTCAGACTGCTGTGCACAGACACTTCTGATTTATCTGTGCATGTCAGAAATATGTTACTGACCTCTACACCTCACTGCCATTTGTGTCACCCAATCACCCACCACCACCCCCAACTCCCCAGACCAGTTACCCCAAAGTTCTGTTCATGTAATCACACACACACAGACACACAGACACACACACACAGGAATGGTCACTCCAACCTCGACTTCAGCAATCACTGACTCCGTAGCAGCAGTCGAAGGCGCTCCCTCACTGCGGGAACCGCCACCGTATGCTCCCGTTCCTTAAACAAAGGAAACTGTAACATGCCATAAAAGGAGACATACCTGTGGCGGAGCTGGTGAGGGAGTTGTGGGCAAATTCCACTGTAACGGACATGCTCTCGCCCGATGGTACTGTGACCCCAAACTCCAGAACAAGCGGCATCGATTTCCTACGTCGTAATTGCGTTCGGATGGTGACAGGCGACGGGAGACGAAGGCGCAGGGATGTAATTTCTGGGTTTCGGGATCCCACTGGGAGAGCACGGCCCTGGGTCCCGTGTCAGAGGCGTCAACCTCCACAACGAACTGGAGGGAGGGGTCGGAGTGTCTCAGGATGTGGGTGCTGGTGAAAAGCTCCTTCAGGCGTTCGAAGGCTTGAGATTCTGCCGGGGTCCACTGAAATGGAAATCTGGTGGAGGTGAGACTGGTGAGGGAAAAGGCCACTTTACTGTAATCCCGGATGAATCTGCAGTAGAAGTTGGCAAAGCCCAGGAAACATTGCAGTTCTTCGCGGGTGGAGGGAATGGGGCAGTTAACGACTACTTGGATTTTAGCTGGGTCCGGTTGTAGTTGTCCTTTGGCAATGATGTATCCCAGGAAGTGTAGAGAGGAGAGGTGGAATCACATTTTTCAGGTTTCACAAAGAGACGGTTTTCAGGTAGGCGCTGAGGGACTTGGCGGACATGTTGGCGATGTTCATCGGGGAAGCGGGAGAAGATGAGGATGTCATCTAAAGAGACAAATACAAACCGGTTAAGCATATCATGGAGGACGCCGCTGATGAAGGTTTGAAAGACTGCAGTGGTGTTGGCTAATCCAAAAGGAATGACCAGGTATTCAAAGTGTCCAAAATGGGGAAATTGAAGGCAGTTTTCCATTCGTCCCCCTCTCTAATGCGGATGAGGTAAGCGTTCCGCAGGTCCAACTTGGTGAATATTTGAGTGTCGCAGAGGAGTTCGAATGAGGGGTCAATGAGGAGCAGCGGGGCTTTGTTCTTAACTGTTATGTCGTTGAGACCACGGAAGTCAATGCAGGGGCGGAGAGTGGTATCTTTCTTTTGCACAAAAAGAGAATCCAGCCCCCAGGGGGGAAGAAGAGTCCCGAGGCAAGGGAGTCACGGATATAATTCTCCATAGTTTCTTTTTCAGGACGGGAAAGGTTAAATAGGCAGCTGGAAGGGAGAGGTCCACCAGGCAGGAGGTCAATGGCGGAATCATAGGGGTGGTGAGGGCGAAGAGCGATGGCAAGATCCTTACTGCACGTGAGAGATCGATAGGAGTTACTGGTGGCTGGGGTTTGCTGGAGGTCGGGACGGCTGAAAGAATACAGTGAGAGTGGCAGAATGAACTCCAACCACTGATGGACAGCTTAGTCCAATCGATGGCGCGGTTATGTTTCTTGAGCCAGGGGATACCGAGGACTAGTGGAGTCTCTGGAGATGGAATAACAAACAGCTGGAGTGTTTCACAGTGATTACCGGAAATGAGCAGGGTGAATGGTGCAGTTTGGTGGATGACAGGGGAGATGAGTCGCCCGTCCAGGGCCGTAACCTTTTTAGTGAACAGGATGGGTTCGAGGGGAAGCTGGAGTTGACACACCAAGAGCTCATGAATAAAGTTGTGATCTGCGCCGGAGTTGATGAGGGCTGTAACAGGGGTATTGCGATCAGGACCAAGAATACACGAGGGAACGGTCATAAGGGAGGGAGAGCTAGGAGAGGTGTTGGTTTGGATCACCACGGCACTCAGGTCGGGGTGAGCCCGGTCTTTTGGTTCATGGAGCAAGTGGCTATGAAGTGACCTGGCTGTCCACAATAAATACATAATTGCTGATTGAAGCGGCGCTGACGTTCCAGGGGTCTTGCCCAGTTGCATGGGCTACTCCAGTCCACTGGTGGGTGAAGAGGAGGTGGCAGGGGGTTCAGTGTGCGGCGGAGTGGCTGGAGGCGCTGTGCCCGCGGATGGTTTTATACTGCGCGTTCTTATTCTTCGCTCTCGAGCTCTTTCACGAAGACGATTGTCCAATTTTATGGCTAACGAAATTAATTCCTCCATTGAGGTGGGTTCGTCCTTGGCGGTGAGCTCGTCTTTGAGCTGCTCAGATAATTCTTTGAAAAAAAATCATTTTAAAGTGGCGCCATCCCAACCACATTCACTTGCAAGTATCCTAGTCTTTTGAATATGAAGCCACGGAACTCGAACCCTGAGTGAGGGCTAGGAGGCGCCGAGTGGCTTCTCTACCCTTAACGGGGTGGTTGAAGACTTTCTTAAGCTCGTCCGAAAATGAGTCGAATGATGCGAGTACTGGAGAGGAATTATGCCAAAGCGCTATTTGGAAGATCTTCTGTGCAGAAAGTTAATAATGAAAGCAATTTTGGATTTGTCCATGGGATAACTCAGCGGTTGCAGGTCGAATACTAGTGAACAGTTTAATAGAAATTAACTACATGAACCTAGATCCCCAGAGTAAGGTTCGGGATGAGCAACGTGAGGCTCTTTGTACGGAAGGAGGGGTTGGTCGGAGGCTGCGGGCTAGGGAGGAATACTCACGGGAGGATTGCTAAGGTGTGGGTTTCCGGAGTGCGTATGGGAGGACAGAAGAGATACTTGTTGTGTGAGGGTATTTAATGAGTCCATGATCTTGTGGAGGGCTTTGTCCTGTCTGCCTATGTCAGCGCCCTGGTGGGCAAGCGCTTCTCGCAGCGCTTCCCGCAACGCTTCCGGTGTTGCTGGGTCCATGTTGGCCAGAGCATTCTGTCACGATACGTAATCGTATCTAATTGGACTGGACGCAAAAGCAGACTGAGGCGGAGGGAGTAGATGAGAGTGGTTTATTTTGGAAGTGACTCAGAGTTCGTGTAACCAAGGCGTGCTAGTGGTCCGTCGGAATAAGGAATGTGCAGGAAGTGGGAACATGAGGAAGTGGAAGAGCTTGACGGTGTGGATGGAGCGGGCAGCGAAGCGGGAGGCACGGGAGGAGTGCTAGAAGTGGAAGAGAACACACGTGAGTGTCATGAACGGACCAGAGGATAGGACCCAACAATGCACGACTCCAAAACAAATGGACAGTTTCAAAAAGAGAGAGGCAGGCAATCCAAAAAAGGCAACAGTATCCAAAAACATGAGGCAAAAAGGCGAGGTCGATAATCGGAATAGGGTCTAGTCTTACTGTGAGTCTGTGACGTGGAAACAAGGAACGCTGGAACGCGACGACAAGGTACAAAGAACTGGCGACACGAGGTTAAATGTGAGGGGTAATTAGGGTGAACGAGGCACAGGTGTTGACGATGCTCTCAGGAGCAGGTGTGTACGAGACAGAGGGAAGACAAAAACCGGAACACACACCCATGACAGTGAGTAAGTACAGGTGCGGGTCATCGGATAATATTTTAAACACGAGAGTCGGCCTGTGTACCACAAACAAGTGTGAATACTCTGGTGTCTGATCCCTGGGTCAGGCAGGCTTAAATACAGGCAGTGATGAGTGCCGATTGGGTACACGTGCGCAGGCAGTGATGAGTGCTGATTGGGAACGGGTGCGCAGGCGAGGGGGTGGTAATTGCTAGAGAGAGAGAGCGCGGGGATGGCGGGGCGCAAAGCACGACCCAAGCTCCAAAAGAGGAATTGCAGGGCACAGATCATGACACCAAGGCTGTCACGTATTTGAACATTCAAAAGGTGTAATTCTTTTTTTTAATATGTGTTTAGTTTTATGGTGAACTTAAACTGTACTAATAAATAAACGACTTTAAGCAAGCAACTTTCACACTTACTCCTTGCTACTATTTTAGCAACTTAGCAACCTGTTGTTGCCATCACGTGGGCTCTGCATTCCGTCCGGCACTGCTGGATAAACGTGCTGGAGCGCAGCATGGAATGGACTGCTTGTATAAGAGTGGGAAAATATGAGATTTTAGATCCATTCCGATCTAATCCGATACTCGTTTTTTTTTGCCGACATCAGACTGATTTCTGATCTGAAAGATCGGATCGGGGTGTAATTGGGATTCCCACATAGTTTCTAGGCAGGACACACCCCACTGCAACATGATCGGAGCCTGCGTGGCAGGAAGGGCAGGCTCCGCAGATGCAGGGTAGTGATGGCCACGGCAGTTCTTTTGAGTGCACCGAATCATTAGAATCATCCATTCATCCATTTTCTTTCCCGCTTATCCTCACTGGGGTCGCGGGCTGCTGGAGCCTATCCCAGCTATCTCCGGGCGGGAGGCAGGGTACACCCTGAACTGGTTGAGTTAAAAGCGACCCGCGTCAAATAACTATATTGACACTGGCCCGCGACTTATTCATTTTAAATGAACTCATCTGGACTGCTGGTGAGCAAACTCGCTAGCCCCCACCCTCCTTGTAACAGTGCTGTAAAAAAGAATTGGCCCCCTTTTCTCAAATTATTATGTTTTTGCATAGTTTCCCCACTTTAATGTTTAAGATCATCAAACAAATGTAAATATCGGACAAATATAACCCAAGTGAACTGAAAATGTTTTTAAATGGTGATTTCATTTATAAGGATAAAAAAGAACCTATTCAAAGTTACCTGGCCCTGTGTGAAAAATTAATTACCCCCCTTGTTAAATCATTAATTAATTATGGCTAATCACAACTTTTGGTTCATTTTCACTGATAACACCCAAGGCGGATTACCCCCAGACCCGTTCAAACAATAAATCACTTAAACAAAACCTGTCTGACAAGATCAAGTTTGACAACAGATCTACAAAAGCTGCAAGAAAATGACACGATCCGGCTGTCCCTTTTCAGGAATATAAAAAAAAAATAGGAAGGAAAAATAGAAGTATATTGGTCTGATGTTTTTAAATGTCATTTGAACTGTGGTGTGTAAAATGTTTTCACTCATGATGAAAGACGTAGACACAACAGCGTGACGTTGATAATTCTGATCTTATAAATTTTAGGATAAAGAAAATCAAGTGACAGCAATTGATAATATATACGGAAAATGAACAACGAATAATTTGATACTGAGCGAAGCGTTTTAAACAAGACAAAGAACAATAACATTGGGGGGAAAAAATTACACGTTTGCATTGTCTCATGTTGCAGCACACACAATTAATTATGGCCAAACGCATTTCTTACGTATTATGAATTCCAACAGTGTCTTTGCTCAATCGTGTACATCAAATTAACGCCACAGCCAATAGAGGAATAGTGAATGTTAAGCGGAACTGTTGTTCAGCTGCGTTTCTGGCGAACTGTTAAAGAAGTGGCCACTCACTCAAGAAGCCTGCTTTGCTAGGATAAAACTTCATTCATTTATCGGTATATTGGGGCGGCTATTCTAACTCTGCTTCGTCAAGTCGATGTAGAAATGGAAACGAAAATGTGCGGGGGTTTGCCTGAGCTGGGGATATCGAACGGCGAGGATCTGAAAGAAACGCTCACCAACTGCACAGAGCCACTGAAAGCGATTGATCAGTTTCAGGTAACGGCAGTAATTCACAGTGCGCTATTATGGGGATTAATTTCGTCACCGGCAACACGTTTTGCAAGGGGGTATGGAGCCATTGCTGTCCAATGTGTTTATGTCTGCTACACAAAACTCATACGGATCTCGGGGTCTCGTCTGCATTATTAGCAGCACTCCTCGCTGTTTCGACTGCGACCCGGAAGTCGTCCTCACCGCGCCATGTTGTCGAGGATCTGACATGACTATAGAAATAGATACGACGTGCTTATGCGGTGGTCACATTGGTGGGGGCAACGTTCCCATCAAAGGTAATGTACAGTGGGTACGGAAAGTATTCAGACGTCCTGAAATTTTTCACTCGTTGTTATATTGCAGCCATTTGCTAAAATAATATAGAAGTATATTTTTCCTCATTAATGTATACACAGCACCCCGTATTGACAGAAAAAAACGGAATTGTTGAAATTGTTGCAGATTTATTACAAAAGAAAAACTGAAATATCACACAGCCAGAAGTATTCAGACCCTTTGCCGTGACTCTCATATTTTGAAGTCGGGTGCTGTCCATTTCTTCTGATCATGCTTGAGATGGTTCTACACCTTCATTGGATTCCAGCTGTGTTTGATTATACTGATTGGACTTGATTAGGAAAGCCACACACCTGTCTGTATAAGTCCTTACAGCTCACAGTGCATGTCAGAGCCAATGAGAATCATGAGGTCAAAGGAACTGCCTGAAGAGCTCAGAGACAGACTTGTGGCGAGGCACAGATCTGACCGAGGTTCCTAAGAGCACAGTGGCCTCCATAATCCTGAAATGGAACACATTTGGGAAAACCAGAACCCTTCCTAGAGCTGGCCGTCCTGCCAAACTGAGCAATCGGGGGAGAAGAGCCTTGGTGAGAGAGGTAAAGAAAAACCCAGAGATCACTGTGACTGAGCTCCAGAGATGCAGTCAAGAGATGGGAGGAAGTTCTAGAAAGTCAACCATCACTGGAGCCCTCCACCAGTCGGGGTTTTATGGCAGAGTGGCCCGACGGAAGCCTCTCCTCAGTGCGAGACACATGAAAGCCCGCATGGAGTTGGCTTAAAAAAAAAAAAAAAAAACACCTGAAGGACTACAAGATGGTGAAATAAGATTCTCTGGTCTGATGAGAACTTTTTGGCCTTAATTCTAAGCGGTACGTGTGGGGAAAACCAGGCACTGCTCATCACCTGTCCAATACAGTCCCAACAGTGAAGCATGTTGGTGGCAGCAGCATGCTGTGGGGGTATTTTTCAGCTGCAGGGACAGGGAGACTGGTTGCAATTGAAGGAAAGATGAATGCGGCAAAGTACAGGGATATCCTGGACAAAAACCTTCTCCAGAGTGTTCAGGACCTCAGACTGGGCTGAAGGTTCCACCTTCCAACAAGACAATGACCCTAAGCACACAGCTAAAATAACGAAGGAGCACCTTCAGAACAACTCTGTGACTGTTTTTGAATGGGCCATCCAGATCCCTGACTTAAACCCAATTGATCATCTCTGGAGAGACCTGAAGATGGCTGTCCACCAACGTTCACCATCTAACCTGACAGAACTGGAGAGGATCTGCAAGGAGGAATGGCAGACGATCCCCAAATCCAGGTGTGAAAAACTTGTTGCATCATTTCCAAAAAGACTCATGGCTGTATTAGCTCAAAAGGGCGCTTTAACTAAATACTGTGCAAAGGATCTGAATATTTATGGATGTGTGGTATTTCAGTTTTTCGTTAATAAATCTGCAAACATTTCAACAATTCTGGTTTTTTTTTCTGTCACTCTGGGGTGCTGTGTGTACATTAATGAGGAAAAAAATGAATGAATGATTTTCGCAAATGGCTGCAATATAACAAAGAGTGAAAAATTTAAGGGGGTCTGAATTCTTTCCGTACCCACTGTATGTACATTGAAAATAAACCATAATTTGCGTATTTCTCAACCAATTTTCCTGAGATTAACTTTTTTGTCAACGTCAAAGCATGTGCAACATTCCAATACAGAACATTTGTCGTTACAGCCCCAAAAATCTTCTTACCTATGAAAGGTTATTCCCATTTCTGTTGTTTTGATTTTACGGCATTGTGTGCAATCGTATTTAGGGTTGCCTCGTTTCACGTTTGAATATGAGTGATTCCGGTCCCAATTCCGGTTGCTCATTTCGATTCCGGTTCTTTAAGGAGGCTGGGGTCAAAAAGGTTTGCACGGTTTAAAATAAAGGGTGTCCAAATGTGTTTGGAACTAACCCATTTGACTTAATATTCATTAATTATTGTTTCAGGTAAAAGTTAAATATAGTATTGTTAAAATAGTTATTTGTGACTGTTTTATCACGTCAAATGGTTTATATGTGCAATTTTTAACTTGACTTCCTGTTTTGAGCATGCAGCCTTTTATTTTGCAGGGTTTGCACCGGAACGCAGCATTTTGGCCTGAAAAATAACTTCACAGGACACCGGTAAAAATGAAAGTAAAACGAAAAAGAGGAATGAATGGAACCAAATGCTCTGTAAAATGTTGATTCCTTTACCTACCCACCGATGAGACACAAGGTTTGTGTTTGTGATACTGTGAGACAAAATTTTTGGCAATTTTGTCCCTATTTGTTATGATGTAAAGTTGCTAGTTTACCTTTGGTGAAGTTTTAGGTCAATGTTACGCTTGTAATGCGACTGTTTCTCTTTTGTTTTTTGTAATTTTGTTTTTTGCTGCTTATTCGTTGGTTTTCGCCACTTTCTTGCTTGGGCTCGGCGGACTGTAGGACTCAAAATGGTGAACCGAAATCTTTTAATTTGAACAATCCCAGGAGAACCGGAATGTTAGTCCCGGTTCCAATCGGTTCTCGATGCCCAACCCTTGACACAATGTGTAGGTATCCTTATTTTTGTTTTCGAGACGTCCACAAACATGGAATGCTTTGACATTTTGACCCCTCTATTTTAGGATCTTTTTAGTCCCGCAGTTCGAAGGGACATGTTGTATCCACGCATATTAGACAAACAACCATTCACCCTCGCATTCACGCCTAAAAGTATCATTTAGGCAAAATCTCATGCAGCCACACTGCTTTGTTTAAATGTGAGCTCCTCGCAGCAGAGATCCCAATTGAGAAGTTTTGGAGAATAACGGAGGAGCAAGGAGGGACAAATGTTTGTAGAAATGAGACGTTTTCTCCTCAATATTCTAATTGTGACTGTTCAATACAAAATTACAGTGTTAATAACTTATAATAATTTGTAATATAACTATTATTTGTAGTGTTCATTTATTTCATAACAATAGATAGTTTATTTTACTCTTGAGACTACGTGAGTCCCGGGATGCACGTCATTGAAACAATGAGTCCCAGCCCTGGAACAATGAGTCCCTGCAAGTTATCATCACAGAATACAGATAGAATAATCCTCCGCGACATCGCAGTTCTTGCTTCACGGTCCTGCTATTTTGCAGATTTTTATTAGTGATTACTCTTTAATCTTTAATTTTTTCATACTTTTTGTACAATATTTAGTGCTATCCATTGTTCTTGGTCTCTATCAATATATGTGTTTAGGCCTGCCACGATGGAAAATGTTTTTAGAGCAAACTATAGTCCCAAAACCTTTCGAGAGAAAGGACATTATCGTGGTTTTTAAACAAAAAAATAAAAATAAAAAATTATGCCACTGGTATCATGATATTAGAGCATACTAAAGAATTGGACACATCTTCCAAATTCTGCCCTGGTAATCAAACATGAGCACAACTGTGTAATGTTATCTCATGTACTAGATAAATGTAGGGCTGCATTTCACAATAAGAGCAAGTAAATAAAAAGAGAGAGGTATACATGTTCAAATAAAGGGCTGAACTTAAGAAAATAAAGTTTGAGTATCCCTTTTTCTATTTGGCATCTTTGTCACAACAGTGAAGTTAATAGTTTAATTTAACAAATCTTTACTGAACCGTTTTACAGGTTATGTTTGTTCAAAACCTTCATTGTGGTTCATCATGGCGTTTCACATATTGTATGCACTTTGAATCAGAGCTCTACAAACAAAAATGAAATTAGAATCTAAATCCATTTATTTCAATTATGTTTCAAAAAGTGAAACTTCTGTTATATTAGTTCACCACACACAACGGGAAATATTTCAAGCCTTCATTTGTTTAAATTTTGATGATTATGGCAGAAAGACAAAAAAAATAAAATAAACACAGCATTTCACCAAATAAAAATTACATGACAAAAGTTCAACATTGTAGGCTCCCCGTGTCCCAATCTTGTCAGCTAATTATCGCAAAACACCTCCACCTCAGCCTTTAAATCAGGGGTCTCAAACTGACGGAGATGATATTTTGTGGCCCCCACCTTAATATGAAAGTTTAATGTTCGTACGGCCCTCGAGTTTTATATGAATGGCACTTTTACAGTGTTGTGTGCGGAGCTAACGAACCTACCAATCACGGTGGGGTATATGGCTCTCGGGGGCTTGGCATCGACCGGGCTTGATGCAAGCAGAGAAACATTTTTCAATGAGTGAAATTTACAGCAGCGTTGCCATGAATTGTGTTAATAAGGAGATTTAAATTTCAATACAGCAGATATTGAAGACTGAAGAAACTAAAAACTGAAATTTATTACTGATTTAAATACTTAGTAGTTCTTAATGTGTTTATGTATTTGTTGATTGATTGATTGAGTTTATTAGTTGTTTTGCACACAACTTGTTTACACCAGCGTTCTTGTTTATCTTATTTTGTGTTAAAAAAGACATTTGAAGCAGTCCGACTCGCTCCAGTGGGAGTCAAATATGGATCGGAGATAGAGGTGTGGTTGAACTCACGTTTTTGATTTATTGAAGAACAAAAGGTTGGTTACAGCCCCAATGGCCTTTCTTGAAGTGCAAAAGAAAGAATCGGCAACACATGATAATATTCTCACATTGGATGGGGTCAAAAACTGTTTGGTGCGGCAGTACCTGGGACATAAAAAAACACAACTGTCCCTCGTGATTACATGCAAGGATATAGTGCCAAGAAGTGGAAATGCTGGGGAGGGACGAGAAACCAGCCGCGCATATAAACCATAATTATACAGCAAATATAAATGCCCAAAATACAACATAATAAGCAAGAAATTTAAAGGGCTTACCGCCCAAAAAATATAAGCAATATGGCTCCTACACACCGACCCCTAATTGTTCTTGTAGGAAAACAAAACAATTCCCGATTACAAGTATATAAGAAGCCAATATTACAAAGGTCAGTTAATTACTTGACGCCTTTGTCATAGCACAAATTTTGATGACACTTTGTTTCAAAGTTAAACATCTATTTACACTATACAAAAGCATGCTTTCTTCATTCTTCTGTATATCACTGTAAATGTGTGTGTGCAGTGAGAGGCAAGAAAGGGGGGATTCTGGTGTTACTAGAAAGTAGGGCTTGGATGTTAAGCAGAGTTTCCCACCAGCAAATCGATGGGCCTGCAAAGAGAGGCATTCTGAGTCTTCACCAGAACTTGCCGAACTAGTCCGTTGGAGTCCGGCATGGTCTGTACGATCCGTCTGAGGATCCAGGAGTTACGTGGTGCAGTGTGATCTGTAATGTGAACAATGTCGCCAAATACGAAGTTTCTCCTTTGGTATGTCCACTTTTGCCGTTCTTGTAACTTGGGCAGATACGCTTTAGTCCACCTCTTCCAGAAGAGGTCAGCCATGTATTGCACCTGCTGCTATCTGCGCCTGGGATAGCAGTCCTCAGGGTGGAATATACCAGGTGGTTTCCTGGGCTTGGTGTTGAGAAGAAGCAGGTGTTTAGGTGTGAGAGGCTCTTGATCGTGAGGGTCGTTCGAAGCTGTGGTGAGAGGCCTAGCATTAATAACTGATTCCACCTCACAGAAGGTTTGAAGTCCCTTTTCGTCAAGAGTCTGTTGTAGTAGTATAGCAGCCAGAACCCTTCTGACAGTCCAGATTTGCCTCTCCCAGATACCACCATGATATAGAACCTGATGGGGGCTGAAAGTCCATGTGATGCCCTTTTTGAGCTGAGTGTCCTGAAAGAGGGCATCAGCCCTGGATGGCCCCTTTGAGTTCCTTTTCTGCTCTGACTAGATTGGTGCCATTATCTGAGCGTGTGACCTTCACTTGACCTCTTTGGGTGATCATCTTCTTTCTTCTTTTCCTTTCGGCTTGCCCTTTAGGCATCGCCACAGCGCGTCATCCTTTTCCATGTAAGCCTATCTCCTGCATCCTCCTCTCAAACACCAACTGTCCTCATGTCTTCCCTCACGACATCCATCAACCTTCTCTGGTCTTTCTCTAGCTCTCTTGCCTGGCAGCATCCTCATCATCGTTCTACCAATATACTCATCATTTCTCCTCTGGACGTGTCCAAACCATCCAAGTCTGCTTTCTCTAACTTTGTATCCAAAACATCGAACCTCGGCTGTCCCTCTGATGAGCTAATTTCTAATTTTATTCAACCTGGTCACTCCGAGAGCGTACCTCAACATCTTCATTTCCGGCACCTCCAGCTCTTCTTCCTGTTGTCTCTTCAGTGTCACTGTCTCTAATCCGTACATAATAGCTGGCCTCAGCACGGTTTTATAAACTTTGCCCTTCGTCAAAGCAGAGACTCTTCTGTCACATAACACACCTGACACCTTCCTCCACCCGTTCCAACCTGCTTGGACCCGTTTCGGCACTTCCTGACCACACTCTCCATTGCTCTGGACGGTTGACCCCAAGTATTTAAAGTCCTCCACCCTTGCTATCTCTTCTCCCTATAGCCTCACTCTTCGCCCACCACCCCTCTCATTCATACACATATATTCTGTCTTACTTCGGCCAATCTTCATTCCTCTGCTTTCCAGTGCATGCCTCCATCTTTCTAACTGTTCCTCCACCTGCTCCCTGCTTTAACTGCAGATCACAATGTCATCTGCAAACATCATGGTCCACGGGGATTCCAGTCTAACCTCATCTGTCAGCCTTTCCATCACCACTGCAAACAGGAAGGGGCTCAGGCATACATCATCATATGCCTCTTGTTTGGCCTTTGCCACCTTTACCTTTGCCCTGTGTCACATCTCAATGTATTCCTTTCGCCTCTCCTTGGTCCTCTCAGTGTCCCACTTCTTCTTAGCTAACCTTTTTCCTTGTATGATTTCCTGTACTGTGAGGTTCCACCACCAAGTCTTCTTCTCTCCTTTCCTGCCAGAAGATACACCAAGTACTCTGCTGCCTGCCTCTCTGATCACCTTGTCTGCAGTGGTCCAGTCTTCTGGAAGCTCCTCCCGTCCACCGAGAGCCTGTCTCACCTCTTCCCCACACTTGTCCTGTCTCAGCTTCCACCACATGGTTCTCTGCTGTGCCTTTGTCTTCCTAATCTTCCTCCCCACCACCAGAGCCATCTTAGACACCACCATCCTATGCTGTCTAGCCACACTCTCCACTACCACTACCTTACAGTTGGTAACCTCCTTCAGATTACATCGTCTGCACAAGATGTAATCCACCTGCGTGCTTCTACCTCCGCTCTTGTAGGTCACCCTATGTTCGTCCCTCTTCTGGAAAAAAGTGTTCACCACAGCCATTTGCATCCTTGTTGCAAAGTCTACCACCATCTGTCCCTCCAAGTTCCTTTCCTGGATGCCGTACTTACCCATCACTTCTTCATCACCCCTATTACCTTCACCAACATGTCCATTACAATCTGCACCAATTACGACTCTCTCTCTGTCTGGGATGCTCAGAACTACTTCGTCGAGCTCCTTCCAGAATTTGTCTTTCACCTCTAGGTCACATCCTACCTGTGGGGCATAGCCACTAATCACATTATACATAACACCCTCAATTTCAGGTTTCAGCCTCATCACTCAATCTGATACTCTTTTCACCTCCAAGACATTCTTAGCCAACTCTTCTTTTAAAATAACCCCAACTCCATTTCTCTTCCCATCTACACCATGGTAAAATAATGTAAACCCTGCCCCTAAACTTCTAGCCTTACTGCCTTTCCACCTGGTCTCCTGGACACACAATATATCAACCTGCTTCTTGTCACTAGGGTGGGGGGCGTGCTGGATCCTATCCCAGCTATCATCGGGCAGGAGGCGAGGTACACCCTGAATTGGTTGCCAGCCAATCGCAGGGCACATATAAACAAACAACCATTTGCACTCACATTCACACCTACGGGCAATTTAGAGTCTTCAATGAACCAACCACGCATATTTTGGGGATGTGGGAGAAAACCGGAGTACCCAGAGAAAACCCACACAGGCACAGGGAGAACATGCAAACTCCACACTGGCGGGGCCGGGGATTGAACCCCGGACCTCAGAACTGTGAGGCAGATGTGCTAACCAGTGCCGCCCATTTCTTAATAATCACATTTTAATGACAATAATCAAGCAAGTTATCGTTGTTAAAAGTTCCCACATCCAAAATATTGCTTTACATTGTTTTGTGTTTGAATGTTTACTTTGAATAGATCCAGTGTGGTGACTGCGGAAGGTGGTACCATGAGCAGTGCCTGGGGATCGACACTGATGGCAAAAAAAATGACAAAGGCCCGAAAAGAGAAATGGTGTTGCATGATATGTGAATAATGTAATAAATAATGGAATCACAATTAATAAAACAATGAATAATGTAAATGTAATCAAAACATATTGTAAATATATATTTCCTTGTAACCCGAAACAGGATTAGCGTTACTCAAAATGGATGGATGGATGTACAGTATATTTTTTACGTTTGTAAATAATTTCCCTCAGTAATGAAACCAACCGTCTTACAGATGTCTGCTATCGCTTCATTGCTACGTTAGATAAGGAACACCATGAAAGCTAGAAAAACAAAAATATAAAAGCAATCACTTGAATCAATTTGTAACTCACGTTTTACACAAAGCTCAATACAATAAGAAAATGATTCATCTAACGTGCGCTTTAATAAAACGGCAGTAGATAAATGACAGATCATACTGTCATCTATCTCCAGGTCTCTCAGACTATCTCGTGGAATCAGGCAGATTTGCCCCAAACAGGAAGTTGTTCTTAAAATATTTTCCACGAAAACATTCAAACAGATTTAACAGACAAATGTGACCACAAAGGTAAATATGTATGTGTATAAATACATAAATATGTATGTGTATAAATACATAAACATTAAACAGTCAAAAAGATACAGAGAGAACATATTGTAATATGAATAAGAACAGTGTAGTATGTATGAGTGGTTAAAGTGTTAATTTTGAAAGCAAAGCAAAAATCATATTGAATGATGGAACAATGTGGGGATTTTAAAGGCTTCAGATATACTACATCAAATGGCGATGGCAGTAATGTCGCATCCTGGGATTGTCTCCTACATGTATGAAGGGGAAAGGTTTTGCGATACGAACGGGATTATTTCTCATAATTTCTTAAAAGAAGTGGTATTGACTTATACTGTGCAGAGTTCAGGAGAAGTTTATTTAGAAATGCCACATCATATTTGGATGGGACCTCTTTTGTTTGAGACCTGCGGTGGTGTCGTGTCTCCCAGAACTGGACTGTTGTTGCGATACAGAAAGGATTCTTTTTAATCCTTTTTTTTTTTTAAAGTCAGTATGCATTGATAGCTACGTATTATTTGAAATGCAGCATCAGCTTTGGATGGGACCTCTTTTGGTGGAGACCTGGGGGTGGTGTAGTGTCCCCCAGAACTTGACTGGTGTTGTGATCCCGAAAGTATTTTATTCCATCCATCCATCCATCCATTTTCTGAGCCGCTTCTCCTCACTAGGGTCGCGGGCGTGCTGGAGCCTATCCCAGCTGTCATCTGGCAGGAGGCGGGGTACACCCTGAACTGGTTGCCAGCCAATCACAGGGCACATTGAAACAAACAGCCATTCGCACTCACAGTCATCCCTACGGGCAATTTAGAGTCTCCAATTAATGCATGTTTTTGGGATGTGGGAGGAAACCGGAGTGCCCGGAGAAAACCCACGCAGGCACGGAGAGAACATGCAAACTCCACACAGGCGGGGACGGGGATTGAACCCCGCACCTCAGAACTGTGAGGCTGACGCTCTAACCAGTCGGCCACCGTGCCGCCAGTATTTTATTCCTTTTTTAAAAATCAATATGCATCGATATCCACATATTTTTATTTGGAGGATTTTATTTTGAAGGTGGCTTTTGTCGCTAGTTGGCGGCTTATTATCGTAATGCCTAGTATACGCAAAATTAGGGGCAGCTGGCTTGACTTCTTCTTTTCGAGTGGAGGCTGGCTTGACCGCAGGTTTTTAGCGCAGTATGCAAGTTTGGGCCAGCTGATGCCAAGCAAAGCTATGCAGCAAAGCTTCTGTACAACAGCGGCAACCAGAATTTGCCTTCAATACGCAGTTAGGCACAAATATGTCCCAAATCCGTCCACCTAGCCAGATTATGGGGATATATTTGCTCGACAACTTTTAATTTCAGCCTGCACTCAAGATTTAATTAGTCTACAAGTCTCTTGACAGCACATCTGCCTCACAGTTCTGAGGGCCGGGGTTCAAATCCGTTTCTATGTGCCCTGCGATTGGCTGGTGACCAGTTCAGGGTGTACCCCGCCTCTCGCCCAAAGATAGCTGGGATAGGCTCCAGCACGCCCGCGACCCTAGTGAGGATAAGCGGTACAGAAAATGGACGGATGGAAGTCTCTTGACGTATCGAAGTGTCAATCATTCAATTGCTGATTAGAAAATGTTCGGCTGGCGAAACATCTCCATACGTGACGTGTATTCGCATATTATAAGGCTCATATGCATTTGTAATTTTTATACAATAGTAGGCCTACTTAAGAGATAAAATATCACCAAAAGTAATGGAGTATTTTTAAGAGTGAAATGCAAGTTATTACCTAATGTGAGATTTATCTTTGTTTGGAACAAATGTCATTAAATACGAACAAAATATCTAATATCATAATATTATTTTGCAAAACAAGTTATCACAGTTACTATATAAAGTGCCGAAAGCAAACATGGTTGGTCAGTATTGTTCCAGTTGTGTCACGTCATGTGGCTGGCTGCATGTAAGCTTTCAATGAGCTTCATGTGTCTTTGGGAGGCCGTAAAAGCTCTTAGAATCCTACGTTGACGATCTGTATGTCCAGCCCGCAGCACATTACGCGTGAATAACCCGGTAACTCGTGGTGAGCTATTGTCTTCCATAGTTTTTCTACCAACCGAGACACCTCGTGACCATTTGGTGACGACACAGCAAACAGTCCTTTAACATTTGAGTTAAAAGCGACCCACTGCAATATGATTGGCTGCCTGCGGCAACATAAGTGACTGGTTCTATCAGGTAGGACACGCTATTATCAACGGTACCGTCGCGTACATGCGCAACACTTATGCCACCATAACGTACGCCGTTGTTTCTGGTCAGTGGCCACGACGTACCTATATTGACGCTGGCCCGCTACTTATTCATTTTAAATGACAAGTGTGAGGCATCAACTCATCTGGACTGCTGGTGAACAAGCTAGTGAGCTTGCACCTACCTTGTAAAGTCCGCGAAGCTGGTAAACTCCTCCCGCTGCATGTCACCCACCGCTTTTAATTTTACACACATTATCACGATCAATGCTGCTACAGTTACTCGTCAAGTAGACTTGACTATTGTAATAGTCTTCTGACTGGACTCCCCAAAAAGAGCATTAAACAGCTGCAGCTCGGGTTCTGAACAGAACAAAGAGGTCAGAGCATATTATTCCAATTCTAAAGTCTTTACACTGGCCTCCAGTCAGCTTTAGAGGAGATTTTAAAGTTCTGCTACTGGTCTATAAATCACTCAATGGTATAGGTCCTGAATACATGAAACAAATGCTCATGGAATATAAACCCAGTTGGGCTCTGAGATCGACGGACTCAGGTCAAATAGTGGAGCACAGAGTTCAAAGCAAACATGGTGAAGCAGCATTTAGCTATTATGCTGCACACAAATGGAATAGGTTGCCAACAGAAGTGACATCAGCCCCAAGTCTGAATGTTTTTAAGTCCAAGTTAAAAAAAACAAAACTTTTTTTCTCATGCTTTTTAGAGCATTTCCACTTTTAAATGATATTTCTTGCACTGTACGCTATTTTAATAGTAACCCCCCTTTTGTTTTAAATGTGGCGGCACGGTGGCAATCTGGTTAGAGCGTCTGCCTCCGAGTTCTGAGGACCGGGGTTCAGTCCCCGGCCCCTCCTGTGTGGAGTTTGCACGTTCTCCCCGTGCCTGCGTGGGTTTTCTCCGGGCACTCCGGTTTCCTCCCACATCCCCAAAACATGCGTGGTAGGTTGATTGAAGACTCTAAATTGCCCGTAGGTGTGAAAGTGAGTGCGAATGGTTGTTTGTTTATATGTGCCGTACGATTGGCTGGAAACCAATTCAGGGTGTACCCCGCCTCCTGCCCGATGATG
The DNA here is from genome assembly GCF_024500385.1 of Phyllopteryx taeniolatus. Classification (NCBI taxonomy): domain Eukaryota; kingdom Metazoa; phylum Chordata; class Actinopteri; order Syngnathiformes; family Syngnathidae; genus Phyllopteryx; species Phyllopteryx taeniolatus. The sequence continues at coordinate 59,725 of NW_026903173.1, forward strand.
GCTGGGAGAGGCTCCAGCGCTCCCGTGACCCTAGGATAAGCGGCTCAGATAATGGATGAATGGATGTTTTAAATGTTTATAAACTGTTTTTTTTCCCTTTGTTTTAAAATTATTTTAATCACATTGAGTTGCCTCGTGTATGTAATGCGCTATATAAATAAATTTGCTTTCCTTTGCTTTACATTTGTCACGGGAATAAAACCAAAAATTGTTTCCCCGAGTGATGTCACGTATGATTGTCTTGAGGGTGTGTGTGTGTGTGTGTGTGTGGAGGGGACTATCCCTCTAACTGCAAAGATTGCCTGCTTAATTTGTCTGTCGTTTTCATTCATTTCACACATTATAACAAACACAGTCACGTGCAAAGGTTTTAATAACTTTATGAAGCTAGCAAAGCTAACATCTGTTTGTCTGTCTGTCTGTCTGTCTAAACCCTGTTTATAGCATACACATCTGAAGCTGCTATATTTGCAAAGTTAAAAAGACCAGACTAAAGAGGATTGTATAGGAAAACAAACTATCATTTAAATAAAGTGCAATAATTGCAGTCGTAAAGATTTATCCATGTTCTGTTTGAGACAATGATTTTAAATGGTAAATTGGTTTGTTTTGTGAGTAATAAATTTACAAAATAGTGTGAATAATCATAAAATATGTTTTTAGATGTATGCCAATCATATAGTTGTGGTAATGGTCAAAATTAAGTTATTTTCCCAGGGGAAGAGGGTTAGGCGCTCTCACAATGAGAACTGGCCCCTCTGAGTCGAACAAATGATCGACTAAAAGTAAAGCCTTTAATTGGCCTGTTTTGTCTGTTACTGCTTGTTGCGGAAAAACTTCTTGTTCACAGTAACATATTTTGCAAATATTATATCTGTCGTCACTGTCAGTCTTCATACGAAACTATGGTATGCCATGGTCATGCTGAAGAATTCAAGATGTCCCCACACCACCACCCCAAATTTTAGAGCCACCATTAACCACAAGAGGCAGATCTCCTTTGGGCAAAAAATAAAACGTTAGTGCATATATGAGATCATCACTTTAACCATCTGTAGCAACCACATCCAACCTCACTGCAGCGACCCTTTCCTTGCTGATAAGTCAAATGAGCTGAAAGGCACGTTATCGCCACCTAGCGTTCAGAGACGAATATATTTTGGCCAAATATACTGGCTATATTTGATTTCACAGAATAGAAAATGTGGGGAGACCATACTACGGTATGTCAGTAACCCGATTCATTTGTGCATTTAAACGTAGTTACTAATGTATCCTTTTGTGGAGGTCGTTTAGCTCCTCGCCAGGGACGTAGCAAAATGATGTTAAGCGATCCGAATTGTAATCACACCAAGATTTAATTTAATTTTTGGCACAGTTTGCATAATTAAAATTATTATTATATATTTAAATATATATCCACAACGATTTAAAAAAAAAAACTATTTTAAGAGACTTTGAGTTTGTGTTAATAATTTAGATACCAGACAGATCCAGTAGATTGATGATGACTCTTTGATGCATCTTGTGATTATAGATGGAAAATGGCATCTTGTTGCCAACTCTCCAGTCTGCTCTTCCTTTTCTGGATCTACACGGAACACCTCGACTAGAGTTCCACCAGTCAGTCTTTGATGAACTCCGTGAAAAGCTGATGGAGCGAGTGGCTACGATAGCTGAGGGCAAGGAAGAGGACAGGTATGACAGTAGGAGTTTGTGACTGCCAGGCGGTGCTGTAAGCTGCATAAAACCCGCAAAATCAGGAATTCAATAAATTAGAATACTGTGAAGACATCAGCCCAAACTTTGCTGGCCATAAATGTTTTAAAGTGAGTGTCACACACTAATCATCTACTAAACTCAAAGCACCTGCACAGGTTTTCCCAGGTGTCATTAAATTGGTTCAGTTTGATTCAATTGTCTCAGTTGGGTTCAATATGGGGAAAACTGCAGACTTGACAACTGGCCAGAAGGTCATCATTGATACCCACCATAGGATGGTTAAGCCACAAAAGTTCATAGCTAAGGAGGCTGGCTGTTCACAGAGTGCTGTGTCCAAGCATATCAATGCAAAGTCTAGTGGAAGGACAAAATGTGGCAGGAGCTGCACTAGCAAAAGAGATGACTGTGGGCTTCAGCGGATTATCAAACAAGACTCTAGCAGAGATCCAGAAAGAGTGGAATGAGGCGGGAGTCATAGCTTCAAAAACCACCACATTCTGACGCCTCAAGGAGATGGGCTACAACTGTTCGGTTCCTCGGGTCAAGCCACTTCTGAGCCTGAGCCAACGTAGGAAGCGTCTCAACTGGGCCGAGGAGGAGGACTGGACTGTTGGCCATGGTCCATGGTCCATGGTCCTATTTTCAGATGAAAGTAAAGAGTGCCTTTCATTCGGGAATCAAGGTCCAAGGGTTTGGAGTAAGACTGGTAAAGAACAGAACCCACGCTGTTTGTTGTTAAGATAATTTAAAAAAAATAAAAATTTTGAAAAATTGTTCTAGAACTGTCACTGATGGTGTAGTGGTACACTCGCCTGACTTTGGTGCAGGCAGCGTGGGATCAGTTCCCACTCAGTGACGTGAATGTGAGTGCAAATGGTTGTCCGTGTCTATATGTGCCCTGCGACTGACTGGCGACCAGTCCGCCTTTCGCCCGAAGTCAGCTGGGATAGGCTCCAGCGTCCCGCGACCCTAACCAGGATAAGCGGTGTTGAAAATGGATGGATGGATGTTCTAGAAATGAGTTTCTATATGTTGGCAGCTCTGCAGTCATAGCCATAAATGCAATTTTACTAATAATTGGCACCATAATTCCTCCCGGTGTTTCGGTTTTCGGCTTTGGGTTTCGGTCAAGAATTTTCATTTCGGTGTGTAGCATATATTGGCGTTTGGAAAAACGTAATTTATTTAAGAAATTGTCGAAGCAGCGAAGCCTGCGTTGCGATCACGGGGCTTTATCTTGTCAGCTCAAACGCGACCGGATACACTCGTTTCCATGGCGATGTGATCGCGACTCGTTTATTATAAGAACAAAATGGGGGAAAACGTGTGCTGGTGGTCACCGGTGCTCAAGAGATTGCGTTCATTTAAGGCTTGCTTGAGGTATGTTTACGTACTTTTAATACGATACTGGTAGGCAACAAAACGTTATGTAGCCTACCAAGCTACTGCTAGCACTAACGGTTGTACGTAATCATGCCGGCATTATGTCGAATCATGCTCTTAGGTTTCGGTGTGTATGAAGTAATTTAATTACAATAACAAAGTAAGTTAGGGCTCATTATTTCATGTAATGTTGGTTTGACCTGTCTGATTAGAATAAATGACCTGACTAGACAATATATTTAATGTTCAAACTGCTGAACTTCATTTATTTTATTTTTTTTAAGCAAATAATCATTAAATTTTAATTTTATGGCTGCAACACATTCCAAAAAAAGCAGGCACAGGGTCATGTTTACCACTGTGTTACATCACCTTTTCTTTTAACAACATTCAATAATTGTTTGGGAACTGAGGACACTAATTGTTGAAGCTTTGTCGGTGGAATTCTTTCCCATTCTTGCTTGATGTACAGCTTCAGCTGTTCAACAGTCCGGGGTCTCCGTTGTCGTATTTCGTACAAATTGCGTTTGGAACGCCCCTTTTTCATCTCTAGCCTTGTCACTTACGATCTTATACCGATATTGCAATGTTGAGTTTTGGCCGATACCGATATTGGTCCGATCCGATATGAGCAATAATCATAAATAATTTACTGATATGTAGTATGGAATGTTATAAAATGCTTGATGAAGTGATATTACTTAATAGAGAACAATAATCAGCAACAGTAGGCATGAGAAACACTGACCCATTTACTGTATTATTAACCAATGGGTTACATCAAGTAACTGTGCTGTGCACGTCTTGACCTCTGCAGGGCAGCGTGGTGCACGCAATGAGGCACAATTGCAGTAACAAAGTAGAAGTTACGATTGATTAATAATATAGCTCATTTTTCACAGAGTTTGAAGAATATATGCCTGAGAGTGTTTTTATATTGCCTATTTATGCATTTATACAGTGTGTAACAATATTATTTTCAGATATATAAGTACTGCGAGTTTGATGCAAATTTTCATTAGCTCGTCAGTGGTCCTTTTCGTTCATTGTGTGTTAGCTTTAAGTTAGCTATTTTTATGAACACAAAAAGAAATGAAGGCTATGATGCATTTGAACATTCAATCGGTGTAATTATTTTATGTGTATTTAGTTTTACAGTGAGTCACTGATGGTGTAGTGGTACACTCGCCTGACTTTGGTGCAGGCAGCGTGGGTTCAGTTCCCACTCAGTGACGGTGTGAATGTGAGTGTGAATGGTTGTCCGTGTCTATATGTGCCCTGCGACTGACTGGCGACCAGTTCAGGGTGTAGTCCGCCTTTCGCCCGAAGTCAGCTGGGATAGGCTCCAGCGTCCCCGACCCTAACCAGGATAAGCGGTGTTGAAAATGGATGGATGGATAGTTTTACAGTAAACTTCAACCGGAGTGTCATTAAACGACTTTAAGCAAGCAACATTCAGTCTTACTCCTTGTTACTATCCTAGCATCTCAGCAACCTGTTGTTGTGATCGTGTGACATTGGACTGACATTTGACTGATAACCGATCTCAAAGATTGGATCGGGACATCCCTAATTAATGTCACACTCTTATGTCGTCATATGAACAACAGCTAGCACCCCAAAATGACGTTCAGTTGACAATCGCTTATTTAATATGCTGAAACATCGCTAATTTACGAGGGTGTCATCATTAAAATGACACAAACACAGCGGGCAAGAGGTGAGCCATCCTTGCAAGCCTCATGCAAATGATCATCTATGGAGAGAAAGACATTTTGGCCCATAAATTCATAAATACTGGGGCGATTGTTCTGATATTTTCAGAGGTGTAAGTGGGATTAAATAGGAATGTACTCCTAAAATTTGGTGAAGATCGGCCAGTATTTTGGGACATAAAGAGAGATAACTCTTTTGGCCAGGAGTACAGTCCAGAACTACGGAATAAGTCCCAATGTTCACACCAATAACTAGGTTCTTTAAGGAGGTTCATATTATTTTGCTTTATTCTGTCTGAGCAGGAGTTAAAAAACTAAAGTGACAGTCAAAGGATGAAAAAGTCAAAAAGAAGAGCTGGACTCTTCAGCTATAAAAACAAGTTAGACAAGACGGGAAGTTATGTACAGGTATTAGCCAAACAGCCACAATATTGTATCCCTGACACCTCCCAGTGACCACCTGTTCATGTGAAATGTTCTTTTCAGCATCAAGGAGGCTCAAAACCTCAAAAGATCGTCCATGAATCAATACTTATAATAATTTCCACCCCATTTGTCAAAAACAGTACATTCTTTCAAATTGACAGTGCAGAAAATGCAGAAACACAAAGTGAGTATATTATTCAGTTATTAGTTTGGTCCGGATAACATCATAAAATAGGTACAATTGTTGATCATTGTTTTTCAATGTAAAAACAGATGTTTGCAAATGTCTTTTTTGATTCACCATAAAGATAATCAGTCTGCTTTTATGGAGGACTACCTCCATACCCATCTGAGAATATTTACTGTTGAGAGGCTGACATTGAGTGTTTTGAATATTTTATGTTAAACAATGTCTATGTCAGGGGTCACCAACCTTTTGGAAACCGAGAGCTACTTCTTGGTACTGATTAATGTGAAGGGCTACCAGTTTAATACACACTTATGAAATAACATATTTGCTCAAATTACCATGAATTGTTCATAGTTACTCATATTTGTTATTATTGAAGACATAGCTCATGTTAATTTCTCAGTATTTATTAACAATGATTTAGAAATCATGGAAATATCAATACGCAACACTATTTCTTTAAATCTCTGCAAGTGTAGGAAATCACAATCACATTTTCATCGCCACAAACAATCTTTCAAATCATGAACTGTGTTGCACCATGCTTTTACCAATTTATCAATTATGTAACAAACAAAGATCTGGTTTCAGATTTTTAAATCTTATCACATTTTGAACTTATAACCAAATCGGAAGCATTTTTTTAACAATCCCTCAATATTTGAATTTAACTTTGCCATCGCACTGCCACTGAGAACATCTGTGTTTCCTTGTCTGTTAGTGGGGGCCTGGCATTGCATGCGCTGCACCAGTGTGTCGTAATCTGGGGTGTAATTTGACACTGGAACGCTTGAGTGAGTCTTGCAGATGTCCATCAGTGAGGAGTGTTCTGTTTGTTTTGATGAAGTTCATGTCAGAAAAGGCAGATTCACACAAGTTGATGCAAACAAACTGGTAACCTTCATACTGTAGCTGCTGTACATACACCACTGTACTTTTCTGTGTCAACAAGACGCCCAAGGTTTGGTGCAGCTTGATAGTCTTTAAGGTTCAGATAATTTTGCAATATTGCACTTTCAATCTCCACCAGTCCAGGATCCAAGATGAACATTGCACTTAGTTGCTCAGCAATGTATGTTGTGTCCTCGTTCATGAAAGTGTTGGAACTGAACGACACACAAAGCTCAAGCTGACAAAGGTCACAAAACCTGTTCTCAAACTTTTGCCCAAGTCTGTTTATGACTTGAGAGTACTTTTCTACAACTTTGCCAATGTTTCAGATGCATACTAAGCATCGTCTTTCAGCACTATCTCCACAGAAGGAGAGTGCAACACCTTTTTTCTCTGTAAATTCACAGAGAAAATGTTCATCTGAGCTTTAAATGCATTTAGAGCACTTATTATATCAGCAACGATCTTACCTTTGCCTTGCAGCGCACAGTTCTAATGTTGTCTGTTAAAAATGTGAGGTCAAGTGTATACTAGAGCACTTATGTCTTGTTGACATATGGAGGCTGGAAAACCGTACAATAAGAGAATACACATTTTTCTCGTCGGTTCACCACTCTTTCTGAAGAATAGATTTTTTTCTTTCAAACAATTCGGAAGCTCAAAGAATTATCCCCAAAATACATCCAATCGTCAACAGCGACCATGCACCAATTTCTCTCAATCTAAAAGTTTAATCAAGTTTGGGAGCCCATCAACATGGCGCTTCAACACGTCCCTATTGAAGGCCCGGACTCCCTAACCATATCCCCATCTCTGTTGTGGGAAACCGGGAAAGCTGTATTGAGAGGTCGAATCATATCATACTCTTTGTGTAAAAAAAAAAAAAAGAAAAAAAAAAAATGGAATTGAGGAAAAAATTTAACTCCTCATAGAAGAATATGCAATTAATCAGACAGATATGTTTAGAAACCAACTTCAAAAGGCAAAACATCAATTACACGTTATCAAAAAGAACAAATTTTCTAAGTTAAGATATACTAACTTGTACAGTAATAAATCAGGAAAATTCCTTGGGAACCAACTTCAGCGCAATAAAGACAATTAATTACAGCCATTCAAGATTCAAACGGCAACTGTAAACAGTCACCGCAATAAATAAATTAATTTTTTTACAATTCTTATAGCTTATACGCATTTTTCGAACAACCCAGACCATAAAGAAATTGAAACTTTTATTAAGGATCTAAACATTCCTCAATTAAATACACAAATTAAAGACAGCCTTGATGTTCCTTTAAGCATCACAGAATTAAATAACACATAAAAAAACTATGCAATCGGGACAAGCGCCTGGCCCGGACGGAATCCCCGTTGAATTCATTAAACATTTACGGCCAAAACTAGCGCCTCAATTTCTCAGAACAGTCAAAGAGATAAACGATAAAGGTCAAATTAGTCGCCATATGAACACAGCTTCAATTAAGTTATTACTAAAGTCATGTAAAGACCCCACTCTCCGGGCTAATTATCGGCCCTTATCACTAATTAATGTAGATATCAAGATTATCTTGAAAGCCCTCGCAGCAAGACTTGAAAAGGTACTTCTGTCGATAATCCACTATGACCAGACAGGCTTCATTAAAGGTATAAATTCGACAAATAATGTCAGACGTCTGTTAAATTTAATAAGCATGTCACAGTGTAAAAATCTAAACTCAATCATCATGTCACTTGACGCAGAGAAAGCGTTCGATAAAGTTAACTGGGCTTTCCTGTTTGCAGTACTTCGCAAATTTGGCTTTGGAGATTCATTTATACATTGGATAGCAACATTATGCAGTTAGCCGAAAGTGACAGTCACCACAAATAGGATTACTTAAAAAAGTTTTACATTACAAAGAGGAATCAGACAAGAATGTCCGCTCTCTCCAATGCTATTTGCAGTATTCATCGAACCTCTTGCTGCCGCTATACGTCAGAATGCTAATATTAAAGGTATGTGACAGAACACAAAATCAATCTATATGCTGATGATATTCTTCTTTACTTACAGGAACCTAAGTATTCTTGTCAGGCAGTCTTCAATCTCATTAAAACTTTCACAAATATCAGACTACTCTATCAACTGGACAAAACCAACAATATTCCCCAATAAAACTGATGGACTCCTGCAGATCAAATCCCTGATTACCCTATTCCTATAGGAAACATTAAGTATTTAGGTATCAATATTTTGTCAAAACTCACAGAGCTAACCAATCTAAATTACACACCACCTCTGGAAAAAATCTCAGCTAATTTAAGACGCTGGAATAAATTATACATAACTATACATTACTGGGAAGAATAGCAACAATAAAAATGAAAACCTTAACTCAAATTATTTTCAATGATTCCATTTCAGCCACCTTTAAATGGTTTCAAACCTTAGATTCTGCTGGAATAAAATTTTATTCAAAATAAGAAATAGAATTTGTCAATCCACACTTGTCAATCCACACTTAAGAACCCACCTTAACGGTTTGGTGGCAAAGTTTAGAATCTACAGGATCTCAATTAGGTCCCAGTATGCTCTCCCCAATCTGGTACAATCCAGATTTTGAAATTAATAATATACTCCTTCATTTTAGTACATGGGAACAACATGGAATTGACCACCTACAACAACTATTTAACAATAATGTTAACAGGCGGAAACTTTCTTCAATACAATAAATTAAAAGCAACAATAAAAACTCCAGAGCACCCTCAAACTGCCGGAGTTTGTCGAGCAAATAGTGAAGCTTCTCCCGCAAAGTAAAAGAAATCTCTCAAAAGTTGATAAATTAATTTCATCTACTCAATCAATGCACTTACCAATCACCAAATGGGAAGAACACCTTTCTATGTCCGCTAACCATAGCTACTGGATACAGATTTGTAACAATATGTTTAGAATGGGCACGGTGGACGACTGATTAGAGCGTCAGCCTCACAGTTCTGAGGACCCGGGTTCAATCCCCGGCCCCGCCTGTGTGGAGTTTGCATGTTCTCCCCGTGCCTGCGTGGGTTTTCTCCGGGCACTCCGGTTTCCTCCCACATCCCAAAAACATGCATTAATTGGAGACTCTAAATTGCCCGTAGGCATGACTGTGAGTGCGAATGGTTGTTTGTTCCTATGTGCCCTGCGATTGGGTGGCAACCAGTTCAGGATGTACCCCGCCTCCTGCCCGATGACAGCTGGGATAGGCTCCAGCACCCCCGCGACCCTAGTGAGGAGAAGCGGCTCAGAAAATGGATGGATGGATGGATGTTTAGAATGACAAAAAACACAAATCTACAGCTTATACAATATAAAGTGCTCCATAGAACACACTTTACTCAGTACACTATGCATAAAATGGGCTTCTCATCATCTAATATATGCGCGCAATGCACCAAAAATACCCCAGATTCCTATTTTCATGCTATATGGGAATGCACACCAATTCAATTTTTTCGGTCTTCAGTTACACAAAAACTCTCTTATATTTTGAATTTCAGGATTCCACTTTCCCCAAGATTGTGCATACCTGGCGATTTAAGCATAATCGACCTCCCAAATAAATATTCACAATCATTACTCGTCGCGTTAGCTACCGCTAAGAAAACAATTCTATGAAACTGGAAAAACAAACAAGCTATTAACATCAATCAGTGGCTAAAGCTCATCATAGAATATATTGCGTTAGATAAAGTATCAGCAGAAAGAAAAAAATCACCTATATACGTAGATAGCTGGTCACCTTTCCTCAACATGCTCAATCTAGACTCTTGATTCCTTTGGCTGGGTAGGGTGCCATTTGACAATAACAAAACGTAAGTGTGAAAGTAAAGTAAGGCAATGACCCGCAACAGTCTCACCCACCCAGGCCAAACAGCTCCCCAAAGGATGTGCGAATGTTTGTGGTGCATTAAAAATCAGCGGGAGAAAGGGATGGCGGGACAGAGAGCAGGCCGTAGTGTGACCTCCCCAGCCCGACACTGCCCTCCCCCACTGACGGGTGTGTCCGCACTGACCTACGAGTGGAGGACAGAGGAGCCTCTTAAAAAAGTTGCAGGTCTGTGAGAGCCAGAAATCTTCCTTGTTTTTCTAGGTGACCAAATAATTATTTTCCACCATAATTTGCTAATAAATTCTTTAAATATCAGACAGTGATTTTCTGCATTTTTGTTCTCATTTTGGTTCTCATAGGTGAGGTATACCTATGATGGAAATTACAGGCCTCTCTCATCTTTTTAAGTGGGAGAACTTGCACAATTGATGGCTGACTAAATACTTTTTTGCTCCACTGTAGGCCTTCAGCTGCATCTTTCGCAGCTCATAGGTGTACCAGGGTGCTGAGCACGAGAACGAGACCTTGATGTTCAGGGGGCGTAGAGGTCCAAAAGACTGCTCAGGGACTGGTTGTAGAAATACACATCAACATGTTGTTGTAGGTTGTTGGAGTCCAGTAGCTGAAGGGAAAACTGCAGCAAAGTGGCATTGGGGGCTAGAGAACATTTGTGCCGCACCTTCTTGGTCATTGCCTGGCACATTTTTTCCATTTGTACGGCATCAATGTCACCACTCCCCACCCATTTGTCGTGGTCCTCCTAGGTCTGTGTGGTAGATGCTTGGGCTTCTTTCATGATACTGTTGGTATGTCATCTTGTACCTACAGAACTGCCTGGCGGTCATGAAGGGATGAAATAGAACAAGATTTACTACCATAACTATAGTTCTATGAATTCCAGATGACCTTCAGAAAGTTGGGTCACTTAAAAGTTTTAGGAACCGATAACCTGCTAACACCAGAAGTTATACCCTCCAGTGGGGTCATGCATGGGTCACAAGTGATGTTATTATACTCTACACACACTACACACGCCTGCATCTAGCGCATACAGTACCATCTGGTGGTCATTTTGGAACCATAGAATTGTAGTTATGGTAGTGACTTTCGCTTCTGAAGGTGCCACTTTCAATGCGTTTGTTGTTTTTCATACATTTACAGATATGGGAAGCTTGAAGAATTGCTGGAGAAAAGCTTTCCTCTTGTCAAAATGCCATCCATTCAACCAGTGGTGATGCAGGTGCTGAAACATTTACCCAAGGCAAGAAAATGTTTACTAACTTTGATGAAAAGTATGAAGATTATTGTGATGTGTGCATCTGTAAGAAACGGTCAGCATTATACAGTGTACATTTTCCAGTAAGGTAGTGTATAGTGTTTGAAGAGTAGTTCTAATTATTAATTATATTATGATTAGGCGGCACGGTGGTTGACTGTTTAGAGGGTCTGCCTCACAGTTCTGAGGACCGGGGTTCAATCCCCGGCCCCACCTCTGTGGAGATTGCATGTTCTCCCTGTGCCTGCGTGGGTTTTCTCTGGGTACTACGGTTTCCTCCCACCCCCCCCCCCACCCCCCAAAAATGCATGGTAGGTTGATTGAAGACTCTAAATTGCCCGTAGGTGTAAATGTGAGTGCGAATGGTTGTTTGTTTATATGTGCCCTGCGATTGGCTGGCAACCAGTTCAGGGTGTACCCCGCCTCCTGCCCGATGATAGCTGGGATAGGTTCCAGCGCTCCCGCGACCCTTGTGGGGATAAGCGGCTCAGCTAATGGATGGATGGATATTATAATTGTAGAAATCTGCTTTAATCAGCCTCTTGCCCGAAGTCAGATGGGATAGGCTCCAGCTCACTTGCAACCGTAATGATGACTAATGTATGGAAATCGGAGACTTTGGACCATTCAATCGTGTTCCTCTCTCTCATCAACAAACCACAAAAATTGTTGGTACCCCTCTGTGAATGAAAGACAAACCCACAGTGGTCACAGAAATAATAATTAAAAAAAAGTAAATAAATATGTATATAAAATTAACCAATGAAAATCAGACATTGTTTTTGAATTGTGGTTCCAAAAAATTATTTTAAAAAACAAACTCATGAAACAGGCCTGGACAAAGGTCATGGTACCCCTAGAAAAGACAATAAATAGAACAAATTAAAATAAAATAATTAGACCATAGGGACATGTTCAAACAAGGTGTATCCTCTAATTAGCATCACGGGTTTGTAATCAGTCACTCGGCCTATTTAAAGGGTAACAAGTAATCACTGTATTGTTTGGTGACACGGTGTGTACCACAGTAAGCATGGACCAGAGGAAGCGAAGGAGAGCAATTGTCTCAGAAGATTAGAGAGAAAATTATGGTCAAGCATTTCAAAGGTAAAGGCTATAAGACCATCTCCTAGCATCTTGATGTTCCTGTTACTGCAGTTGAATATATTATTTAGAAATTCAAGATCCACAGGACTGTAGCTAACCTCCCTGGACATGGCCGCAGGAGGAAAATTGATGACAAATAATGCAAATGGAAACAAACAAGCCCAGAACAACCTCCAAAGAAATAAAAGGTGAACTCGAAGGTCAAGGTACAGCAGTGTCAGATCGCACCATCCGTCATTGTTTGAGCCAAAGTGGACTTCATGGGAGACGACCAAGGAGGACGCCACTGTTGAAAATCAATCATAAAAAAGCAAGGCTGGTATTTGCTAAACTGCATGTTGACAAGCCACAAAGCTTCTGGGAGAATGTTCAATGGACAGACGAGACAAAACTAGAACTTTTTGGCAAGTCACTCTATATTCACACACACACACACACACACACACACACACACACACAAATGAAGCATACCAAGAAAAGAACACTTTCCCTACTGTGAAACATTGACGAGGCTCTGTTATGTTCTGGGGCTGCTTGGCTTCATCTGACAGAGGGTGTCTTGAATCTGTGCAGGGTACAATGAAATCTCAAGACTGTCAAGGTATTCTAGAGAGAAATGTGCAGCCCAGTGTCAAATAGGTTGGTCTCAGTTGCAGGTCATGGTTCTTGCAACAGAATAATGACCCGAAACACACAGCTAAGAACACCCAAGAATGGCTAAGAGCAAAACGTTGGACTATTCTGAAGTGGCCTTCTGTAAGCCCTGATCTAAATCCCGTTGAACATCTGAGGAAGGAGCTGGAATCTGCCATCTGGAAAAAGCACGCTTCAAACCTGAGACAACTGGAGCTGTTTGCTCATGAGGAGTGGGCCAAAATACCTGATGAGAGGAGCAGAAGTCTTATTGAATGTTACAGAACCATTTGATTTTAGGGATCGCCTCAAAAGATTGTGCAAGGCCTTTTTGTTGAGTTTGTTTGTTTTAAAATAATTCAGTTTCAACAGAATTGTCTGATTTCCATTGGTTAAGTTTCATAATTTTTTATTTATTACCTTTTGTAAGATTGAAGTTATTTCTGTGACCACTTAGGGTTTTTCTATCATTAACAGAGGGGTACCAACAATTTTGTCCACATGTGTCGACTGTGCAAGAAGAGGGGAATAAAAGTCTGGACCTCTTTTATGCCAATTACCATATTTCATGAAAAAATAATTTTGTTTATTTAATTGATTATTTTACTGTCACTACACTGGCTTCCATTATGCTTTTGTGTATATTTTAAAATGCTCTTATTTTTCAATCCCTCCATGGTCTCGCCCCGCAAAACTTGTCTGACCTGTTGTTTTTAAATCCCTCCATGGTCTCGCCCCACAGTACTTGTCTAACCTGCTCCAGCCCTACACCCCAGCGCATTCCCTTAGGTCGACAGATCAATGTTTGCTAGTTGTACATAATCAAAGAGAAAACAGAGAGGTGACTGCACTTTCTCAGTTGTGGAATGAGCTCCCTCTGCACCTAAGACAGTCCGATTCATTTCCGTTTTTTTAAATCCACTATTAAAACTCACTTTCTTTTCTCTGGCTTTTACCGTTATATACTTATATAATCCTTATATACTTTTTGCCTGTTTTACAATTTTTATTTATTTATTTGTTCAAATTTGGTTTTACATCGCTGAATCAATGTTATATTGGTCTTACAGTATTTCCTTGGTATTTTGTCTATGTGTATTGTTCTTTGCCCTCTTTGTCTTTGTTTCTTTGTTTAATTTACACTGTTAAGCACTTTGGTCAACTGTGTTCTAAAAGTGTTCTGTGAATAACGCTGGGTTGGCTTGTTAATAATAATAATATTCATATTGGTGTTTGTCTTATGTTTGATCTTATGTACTGCACTTTGTTACAGGTGTGGTTAAAGTGCTCTATAAATAGTTGAGTTGAGATATAGCATTGCTAAACAAACTGTAATGGCCTTAGATGTAAGAACAATAGTAGATGTACATTATCAGCATAACTCTACTACCTCACTGTCCATGCCAACCAATTATCAGTTGTGCAGATATATCCTTTTACATTTTGGAAAAAAATATATATATTTACACAAAAACTTTGAACCCCTCCAGGTACCTGAGAAGAAGTTGAAGATGGTCATGGCTGATAAGGAGCTTTACAAGGTGTGTGCTGTGGAAGTGAAAAGGCAAATATGGCAGGACAACCAGGCCCTATTTGGGGATGAGGTGTCACCTCTCCTAAAGCAGTATATTGTGGAAAAAGAAGCAGCTCTATTCAGCAGTGATCTCTCTATTCTGCATAATTTCTTCAGCCCATCTCCAAAAATGCGACGTCAAGGCGAGGTGGGTGGAAAAAAATCAACTGAATCATATAAAGTGGGAGGGAAAAAGTATGTAAACCCCGTTGATCATTTTACACTTGAGACTATGTGAGTCCCAGAATGCACATGTCATGGAAACAATGAGTCCTAGCCCTGGAACAATGAGTCCCTGCAATTTATCATCACGGAATACAGATACAGTAATCCTCTGCGACATTGCGGTTCTTGCTTCACAGTCCCGCTGTATTGGAGATTTGTATTCCAGTTTTTTGTCTTTCATCTTTCGTTCTTCTTTTTAAAATACTGGTTGTAGAATATTTTTGTGTTATCTATTGCTCTTGCTCGCTATCAATGTGTGTTCAGGGCTGCCACAATAGCAATTTTTTTTTTTAAACTAATACATATTCCTCCAAATTTTCAAGATAAATGTTAATATCTTTGATTTTGGCATAATATCAAAGCATAGTCAAGAATTGTACACATCTTACAAATTAATGTTAATCAAACATGAGCACAACTGTGTAATGATCTCTCATTTACTAAATAAAAGTAGGGCTGCATTTCACAATAAGCACAAGTAAATAAAAAGAGAAAGTTGAATGCAGCCCTATGGGGGGCACAAGTCAGTGCAAACTGTAGGCCGGTCCCAAGCCCGGATAAATGCAGAGTGTTGCGTCAGGAAGGGCATCCGGCTTAAAACCTTGCCAAACAAATATGAGCGTTCATCCAAAGAATTCCATACCGGATCGGTCGTGGCCCGGGTTAACAACGTCCGCCACCGGCGCCGTCAACCTGCAGGGCGCTGTTGGAAATTCAGCTACTGTGGGTCGAAGTCGAAGTCAAAGAAGAAGAAGAAGAGGTGGAAAGCGGGTTCTTCGGCAGAAAGAGAAGAGGAAAACACAGAGCCTAGAACTGAATGTGGGGACTTTGAATGTTGGGACTATGACAGGAAAATCTCGGGAGTTGGTTGACATGATGATTAGGAGAAAGGTTGATATATTGTGTGTCCAGGAGACCAGGTGGAAAGGCAGTAAGGCTAGAAGTTTAGGGGGAGGGTTTAAATTATTTTACCATGGTGTAGATGGGAAGAGAAATGGAGTCGGGGTTATTTTAAAAGAAGAGTTGGCTAAGAATGTCTTGGAGGTGAAAAGAGTATCAGATCGAGTGATGAGGCTGAAATTTGAAATTGAGGGTGTTATGTGTAATGTGATTAGTGGCTATGCCCCACAGGTAGGATGTGACCTAGAGGTGAAAGAGAAATTCTGGAAGGAGCTAGATGACGTAGTTCTGAGCATCCCAGACAGAGAGAGAGTCGTAATTGGTGCAGATTGTAATGGACATGTTGGTGAAGGTAATAAGGGTGATGAAGAAGTGATGGGTAAGTACGGTATCCAGGAAAGGAACTTGGAGGGACAGATGGTGGTAGACTTTGCAACAAGGATGCAAATGGCTGTAGTGAACACTTTTTTCCAGAAGAGGCACGAACATAGGGTGACCTACAAGAGCGGAGGTAGAAGCACACAGGTGGATTACATCTTGTGCAGACGATGTAATCTGAAGGAGGTTACCAACTGTAAGGTAGTGGTAGGGGAGAGTGTGGCTAGACAGCATAGGATGGTGGTGTGTAAAATGACTCTGGTGGTGGGGAGGAAAATTAGGAAGACAAAGGCAGAGAAGAGAACCATGTGGTGGAAGCTGAGACAGGACGAGTGTTGTGCAGCTTTTCGGGAAGAGGTGATACAGGCTCTCGGTGGACGGGAAGAGCTTCCAGAAGACTGGACCACTGCAGCCAAGGTGATCAGAGAAGCAGGCAGGAGAGTACTTGGTGTATCTTCTGGCAGGAAAGGAGAGAAGGAGACTTGGTGGTGGAACCTCACAGTACAGGAAAACGGTTAGCTAAGAAGAAGTGGGACACTGAGAGGACCGAGGAGAGGCGAAAGGAATACATTGAGATGCGACACAGGGCAAAGGTAGAGGTGGCAAAGGCAAAACAAGAGGCATATGATGACATGTATGGCAGGTTGGACACTAAAGAAGGAGAAAAGGATCTATACAGGCTGGCTAGACAGAGGGATAGAGATGGGAAGGATGTGCAGCAGGTTAGGGTGATTAAGGATAGAGATGGAAATATGTTGACTGGTGCCAGCAGTGTGCTAGGTAGATGGAAAGAATACTTCGAGGAGTTGATGAATGAGGAAAATGATAGAGAAGGGAGAGTAGAAGAGGCAAGTGTGGTGGACCAGGAAGTGGCAATGATTAGTAAGGGGGAAGTTAGAAAGGCATTAAAGAGAATTAAAAATGGAAAGGCAGTTGGTCCTGATGACATTCCTGTGGAGGTATGGAAGCATCTAGGAGAGGTGGCTGTGGAGTTGTTGACCCGCTTGTTCAATAGAATTCTAGTGCGTGAGAAGATGCCTGAGGAATGGAGGAAAAGTGTACTGGTGCCCATTTTTAAGAACAAAGGTGATGTGCAGAGCTGTGGCAACTATAGAGGAATAAAGTTGATGAGCCACACAATGAAGTTATGGGAAAGAGTAGTGGAGGCTAGACTCAGGACAGAAGTGAGTATTTGCGAGCAACAGTATGGTTTCATGCCTAGAAAGAGTACCACAGATGCATTATTTGCCTTGAGGATGTTGATGGAAAAGTACAGAGAAGGTCAGAAGGAGCTACATTGTGTCTTTGTAGATCTAGAGAAAGCCTATGACAGAGTACCCAGAGAGGAACTGTGGTACTGCATGCGGAAGTCTGGAGTGGCAGAGAAGTATGTTAGAATAATACGGGACATGTACGAGGGCAGCAGAACAGCGGTGAGGTGTGCTGTCGGTGTGACAGAAGAATTTAAGGTGGACGTGGGACTGCATCAGGGATCAGCCCTGAGCCCCTTCCTTTTTGCAGTGGTGATGGATAGGCTGACAGATGAGGTTAGACTGGAATCCCCATGGACCATGATGTTTGCAGATGACATTGTGATCTGCAGTGAAAGCAGGGAGCAGCTGGAGGAACAGTTAGAAAGATGGAGGCATGCACTGGAAAGAAGAGGAATGAAGATTAGCCGAAGTAAAACAGAATATATGTGCATGAATGAGAGGGGTGGTGGGGGAAGAATGAGGCTACAGGGAGAAGAGATGGCAAGGGTAGAGGACTTTAAATACTTGGGGTCAACCGTCCAGAGCAATGGTGAGTGTGGTCAGGAAGTGAAGAAACGGGTCCAAGCAGGTTGGAACGGGTGGAGGAAGGTGTCAGGTGTGTTATGTGACAGAAGAGTCTCTGCTAGGATAAAACAGTGGTGAGGCCAGCCATGATGTATGGATTAGAGACAGTGGCACTGAAGAGAAAACAGGAAGCAGAGCTGGAGGTGGCGGAAATGAAGATGTTGAGGTTCGCTCTCGGAGTGACCAGGTTGGATAAAATTACAAATGAGCTCATCAGAGGGACAGCCAAGGTTCGATGTTTTGGAGACAAAGTTAGAGAGAGCAGACTTCAATGGTTTGGACACGTCCTGAGGAGAGAGAGTGAGTATATTGGTAGAAGGATGATGAGGATGGAGCTGCCAGGCAAGAGAGCTAGAGGAAGACCAAAGAGAAGGTTGATGGATGTCGTGAGGGAAGACATGATGGCAGTTGGTGTTCGAGAGGAGGATGCAGGAGATAGGCTCTCATGGAAAAGGATGACGCGCTGTGGCGACCCCTAACGGGACAAGCCGAAAGGAAAAGAAGAAGAAATAAAAAGAGAAAGTTATACATGTTCAAATAAAGTGGTGAACTTAAAAAAATAAATAAAGTTTGAGTTTCCCCTTTTCTGTTTGGCATCTTGAAGTGAAGTCTAAAAATTTTTACATATTTTAATATAACAAATCGTAACTGAACCGTTTTAGAGGTTATGTTTGTTCGTTTTGGTTCAAATGGTGTTTTACATATATGCACTTTTTATCGGAGCTCTCAGTGGGAAATTCCCACTGATGAGTACAAACAAAAATTACTGTAATTTCCCGTGTATAATGCCCATCCATGTATAATGCGCACCCCTGAAGTTGACCTAAAAATTCGGGAAAACCCTTCTACCTATGTATAATGCATTTTTACAATGCATCATTTGGCTTCTACCCATGTGATAAAAACATGACGTATTATCTGTATTTTGTTCGTTTTTTCAAAGAATTATTCTGAAGTGAAACACCTTATTTGAGCACACAATACTTTCTTTTTATTTACTTGCTCTTATTTTGAAATTCACAGCCCTACTTTTATTTAGTAAATGAGAAAACACACAGTTGTGCTCATGTTTGTTTCTTGAATTCACATTGTGCATCAAAGATCAGGCTTTTTAAAGAAAATGTTTAATTTTTATTTATTAATATATTTTTTAAAGCATGAAGTCTTTGTGCATCTTCACTTAAACAGCTAGCATTTTAGCATTTTGTGACATACAAATACATTAGGTTCATTTATGAGCTTAGACCAGCTGACTAGGAATAAGACAAATATTCTTTGTTCCACTAAGTTTTAGAAGTGTTCAATTTGTTCAAACTAAAATGAAGAAACCTCGACAAAGAAAAATATTTCCTTCATCTCCTTTCACCAAAACCATCCTCTGTTTTTGTACATGATGTTTCATTTTACTCTTATTCCTCTCTGGCCACATTTGCCAAGTTTTTCACCTACTTGACTCAAAGTTTTGCCACTTACAGATCATCAGATTGGCCATATGTCACACAGTGACAACACTGAGCAAAAAGCACACTATTTACTGTTATGGTTGCATTATACTGTCCTTGTCACGAAAAAAAGAAAAGAGTCACACATACAACGGTAGTCATAATTAAGAAGCAGCCCGCAGCACAAACCCTATGTTAGTAAATTTCGTTCGTTAAGATCATGAATTTGCCCTATGTTAAGTTCACAGTCATCTCTCGCCGTCATACTCTGCGGAGACACAGGTCCGTGTTATAACGGGTGCTCGCCTTGACACACTTTAGCTATTTGTCCTTTTTCCTCTCTCTCTCTCTCTCTCTCTCTCTCTCTCTCTCTCTCTCTCACACTTCTCTTTTTCTCACTGATTGGACTCTAGGTTGGCTCGCACCTGACTCTAATTAGCTCCTGGAGAATCTGTAGCCTACAGGTTCACTTACGTTTTCCACCCTGTCTTGCGAATGTGTTTGATATTTTCATTAATGTGAAGACACAATTGTTTGTGTGGTATTTATTAGTTTAAGCAGACGTTGTTTATTCCTGTGATTTCGATGATCGGACCACATTTTATGACCAATTGAATACATTTAAGAAACTCTAAGGGTTCATATACTTTTTCCTTCCACTGTAAATACAATATCCTTCACAGGTGTGTAACGGTTCTGTATGTGTGCGCGTAATAGGTGGTCCTGAAGCTGACCCAGATGATTGGGAAGAACGTCAAGCTTTATGATATGGTGTTGCAGTTTTTGCGAACACTCTTCCTACGGACACGAAATGTCCATTACTGTACTCTAAGAGCAGAACTGCTAATGTCTCTTCATGACTTGGACATCAGTGAGATCTGTTCTGTTGACCCCTGCCACAAGGTAAGAAGGGAAGGTAGCACATTGTTGTTTTCTTTCTTAGCAAGTGATGGATTTTATGACACAATTTAAAGCTTTGATGGTCATTTAGGAATTAGAAATTGTATGCTACACCTTAGCTCTAAGTTAATTCTCTTTTTATGATTTTGTTGATTGCAACAGTTCACATGGTGCTTAGATGCCTGCATTCGAGAGAAGTTTGTGGATGGAAAGCGGGCCAGGGAGTTGCAAGGGTTCTTAGATGGAGTCAAGAAAGGACAAGAGCAAGTCCTTGGGTAAAAAAAAAATAAAAAAATAAATAGTGGGACTGGTATAGCTTTTCTGATATAAATTGTTCGAGACCTTCTGTACTTTTCAGCGACCTGTCTATGATCCTGTGTGACCCATTTGCTTCCAACACCATGGTGCTGACTATCATGCGAAACCTGCAAGAGCTTCTTAGCCAGGATGCTTTACCCAGGGTGAGAAAGCTGTTACACCTTTTTTTTAAGACTTTAATTCAGTCGTGCTTCATTTTATGTAAATTGAAAGTTTCTGCAGTGTTGTGACGAAGTATTATTTTATTTTTTGGCCAACATTAATTAAAACCAACACTGCTTCAGATGAAGGAAAATCGTTGCTTGTGTAATGAGCCGCATACAGTCAAGCCCAAAATGATTCATACCCTTGGCAAATTTTGACTAAAAGTTAATTTTATTCAACCAGAACGTTTTTTTTTTTCTGGTTTGGAAAAACAACAGGCATCTCCAAGAAGATAATAACATGATTTCCAAGAGGCATCACAATGTTCTCTACCATTCTAAATAGTTCAAGCTTTTCTAATTAATCCTAATTTCCCTGATTGATTGGGAACAGCTATTTTAATCAACTCAACAGGTTAAAAACAGCATTTCTCTGCAGTTGGTTTTTGGACAGTCATGGCAAAGACAAATGAGCTCACTGAGAACCTGCGGCTGCGTAATGTGGCTGCTCACAACTCAGGGCTGTAAGGTCATATCTAAATGTTTTTAAGTGGTCTATAGTGCAAAGTAAAAGGACAAGAAAATCTGTGGAAAATCTCAGAGGACATGTTTGGAAGCCAGATTCTCAACAACATCGGGCAGTCTGCAGAGCAACTTGGCCTTGCGCAGCAGTTGAACATTTCAGCACAACAACCCAAAATGCACTGCAAAAGTGGTGAAGAAATGGTTAGCAGACAAAGACCTTGTCTTGTCGTGGGACTTGAATCCAATTAAGAGTCTGTGGAGGGAGCTAAAGATCAGGGTGACGGCTCGGAGAGTAGCCAACCTGAAAGAGTTGGAGCTCATCGCTAAAGATGAATGGGTAAAAATATCAGTGGAGACATACAAAAAGCTAGTCAGCAATTATATCAAGCGTTTGATTGCTTTAATAGGCGATAAAGGCTTTTCTATTATTTAGAAAACGGTGTGAATAATTTGGACATGCCAATTTTTGTTCAAATGTAAATAAAAGCTGATCATTATTTCCTCAGTGATGACTCTTATTCATCATCTTATCTTCTGGAAGGTGCCTGTGTTATTTCCAAACCAGAAAAAAAAACTAGCTGGTTGAATAAAAGTAACTAAGTCAAAATTTGGGAGGGGTTTGAATAATTTCGGGTAGTTGTGCCTTATCCTTAATTGTCACAAAATCCTGATCCTGCCTTGCTCTAACATCTCTTTATGCAGGTCAGTGAACATGACGAGTCTGAATTAGTATCACAAAATACCAGTATTGTAAAATAGATAGATCAGTGATGGGATAGTTCCACCACTGTCCCGTGAATGTTAATTGTTTTACTGTTTGTTAATTGTTGTTGATATCAACACCAAGGCCTACATTTTCTCAAATAGAGGCAACACTTTGCCTCAGGTAAGTGCAGTCCATTGTCGGTGAATGCCTTTTTTGTAATCTCCTCTTTGAAAATAACTTCATAGCAAACATTGCATCAAACAATCTGAACTCATGTTGTTGTATTTGTTCATCAGGACAGTCCTGATCTGATGTTGCTTCTGCGGATGCTGTCTCTCGGACAGGGAGCGTGGGATATGATTGACAGCCAAGTGTTCAAAGAACCTCGTTTGGTTCGCACAATTGTCACCTTACATGTACTTATGCAAACACTTGCTTGGTTCGGTTTTGATAAACGTAAATGTTTTTTCTTACTGTGCACACACTCAGGATTTGGAACTAATGACCCGCTTTCTGCCTGCCATGTTGTCGGTGGTTGTGGATGACCACACTTTCAGCGTGGAGCAGAAACTTCCCAGTGAAGAGAAGACCTCACTCTCCTATCCTACCACTTTGCCAGATGCTTTTACCAGGTAAAATCTTCGAGGTGAAGATGTAAGAAAATTCTTACATCTTTGACTCAATTTGCTTCTTCAGTAATTTAATTCTGAAAAATATACAGTGGCTTCCAAAGTATTCATACACACCTTGCCTTTTGAATTGAATTGTTGAAATCTTTGCAGATTTATTGAAAAAGAAAAACTGAAATATCACACAGCCATAAGTATTCAGACCCTTTGCTGTGACACTCATATATTTAACTTGGGTGCTGTCCATTTCTTCTGATCATCCTTGAGATGGTTCTACACCTTCATTGGAGTCCAGCTGTGTTTGGTTGGACTTGATTAGGAAAGCCACACCCCCTGTCTATATCAGACCTTACAGTTCACAGTGCATGTCAGAGCAAATGAGAATCATGAGGTCAAAGGAACTGCCTGAAGAGCTCAGAGAGGAATCAGTCTGACATTTGGAGCCCTGCAAAGAGGATCTCAAAGGGAGACAAATTGTGCTGAGGACGCACACGCATTCTCGTATACATTAACACAATTGTAAATTGTAATCTATCCGATAGCTGGGTCATCACTTCATTTACAAAGTATGTGCCATTATCAGAGGAACGTTTTTCAACGTGGGTTAATTGAAGACTCTAAATTGCCCGGGGGTATGAATGTGAGTGCGAATGGTTGTTTGTTTATATGTGCCCTGCGATTGGCTGGCGACCAGTTCAGGGTGTACCCCGCCTCTTGCCCGGAGATAGCTGGGATGGGCTCCAGCACTCCTGCGACCCTCGTGAGGATGAGCAGAACGGAAGACGAATGAATGAAATTATTTTCTCCTGCAGCAACAGCTCACAATGCATTACATAAGTAATAACACTCACACAGATATACACAACGAACAACAGCTCTTCCTGTAATCAGTCAAACAACGCACTTTGACCAAACACCAAGATTCCAGCATTCATCTCTCAAACACCACACGCATACCTGTACATACACGCATCAGTAATCAGCAGAACGCACACTCACTCACGCGGTCATTTTCGTTCATAAGTTCAACACGCGTCTTATCTTCAGTCACAAATACCTTGAAAGCTTTTCTCGTTATTTTAATTGCTGTAAAGCACTTTGTGTTACATTTTTTTCTGGATAAGAAGGTGCTATATATATATACATTTTGATTTGACCATTTCTCAGCGTTTGAAAGAAACATTGTTTCAAACAAAACTGTTAACACTGTGAGTGCAAACAAATCGTGGTTTTGAACTCAGTTGTGAATTGCGCATTTTCACAAAACTGATATTGTCACCCCGAACAGTAAGCAGTTAACATTCTGTTTTTCACCCTTGTGTTAATCATTTATTTATATCAATGGAATTAACCATGACCAGAATTTTGATTAATCTAATACCCCCCCCCCCAAAAAAAATAAACCTTGGTTTATTTAAAATTTTCAGTCATCAATTAATGCATTTTAAATCTTTTTTCCAGACCAAATGTCCATTAGCGGGATAGTTTCTCGAAACCTTGAAAAATTGCAAGTAACCGTCCTACATTTCAGGTGATTCTTCGATCACCTTCCCTTAGGCCCCAGGCCAAGTTACATCGAACCTAACCCTTCTCTCTAAGGGAGAGCCCGGACACCCTGCAAGGAAACTCATTTCGGCCGCTTGTATCCGGGATCTTGTTCTTTTGGTCACGACCCACAGCTCGTGACCATAGGTGAGAGTAGGAACGTAGATCGATCGGTAAATTGAGAGCTTCGCCTTTCGGCTTAGTTCCTTCTTCACCACAACCGATCATACAAAGTCCGCATCACTGCAGACGCTGCACCGATGCGCCTGTCAATCTCCCATTCCATTCTTCCCTCACTCGTGAACAAGACCACAAGATACTTGAACTCCTGCACTTTGGGAAGGATTTCATCCCCGACCTGGAGAGGGCACTCCACCCTTTTCCGACTAAGGACCATGGTCTCAGATTTAGAGGTGCTGATTCTCATCCCACCCACTTCACATTCGGCTGCGAACTGCTCCAATGAGAGTTGGAGATTACGGCCTGATGAAGCCAACAGAACGACATCATCTGCAAAAAGCAGAGATGCAATACGGAGGCCACCAAACCGGACCCTCTCTACGCCTTGGATGCGCCTAGAAATTCTGTCCATAAAACTTATGAATAGAATCGGTGACAAAGGGCAGCCTTGGTCGTACAGGGACCGAACAGCCCGTATCACGGGGTTCGCTACCCCATACTCCTGAAGCACCCCCCACAGGAGTCCACGAGGGACACAAAACACATTTAGACTGGTTGGGCGAACTCCCATGCACCCTTGAGGACCCCGCCGAGGGTGAAGAGCTTGTCCACTGTTCCACGGCCAGGACGAAAACCACACTGCTCCTCCTGAATCTGAGATTCGACTTCCCGACGGACCCTCCTCTCCAGCACCCCTGAATAGACCTTACCAGGGAGGCTGAGGAGTGTGATCCCCCTGCAGTTGGAACACACCCTCCGGTCCCCCCACCACCCCAGTCTGCCAATCCAGAGGCTCCGCCCCTCTCTTCACCCAAGTGTCCAAGACATGAATAGACTTTACCAGGGAGACTTCCCCTGTAGTTGGAACACACCCTCCTCCCCTTCTTAAAAAGGGCGACCACCACCCCAGTCTGCCAATCCAGAGGCACTGTCCCCAATGTCAACCAGGACAGCCCTACAACATCTAGAGAACTCCGGGCGAATCTCATCCACTTCCAGGGGCCTTGACATCGAGGAGCTTTTTAACCACCTCGGTGACCTCAACCCCAGAGATAGGAGAGCCCGCCTTAGATACCTCAGACTCTGCTTCCTCATGGGAAGCTGTGTCAGTAAAATTGAAGAGGTCTTAGAAGTATTCTCCCCACCGATTCACAACGTCCCGAAACGAGGTCAGCAGAGCCCCATCCCCACTATACACAGTGTTGATGGTGCACTGCGTCCCCCTCCTGAGACGCCAGATGGTGGACCAGAATTTCCTTGAAGCCGTCCGGAAGTTGTCCTCCATGGCCTCACCGAACTCCTCCCACGGCCGGGTTTTTGCCTCAGCGACCACCAAAGCCACATTCCGCTTGGCCAGCCGGTACCCATCAGCTGCCTCAGGAGTCCCACAGTCCAAAAAGCCCTGATAGGACTCCTTCTTCAGCTTGACTGCATCCCTCACCGCTGGTGTCCACCAACGGTTTCGGGGATTGCCGCCACGACAGGCACCGACTACTTTACAGCCACAGCTCCAGTCCCCAGCCTCGGACAGCTCCAGTTGCCAACCTCGGCAATAGAGGCGCGGAACATGGTCCACTCGGGCTAATATCCCCCGCCTCCCCCAGGGTGTGGCTGAAGTTCTGCCGGTGGTGGGAGTTGAAACTCCTTCTGACAGGGGATTCTGCCAGACGTTCCCAGCAGACCTTCACAATACGTTTGGGCCTGCCACGTCGGACCGGCATCTTCCCCCACCATCGGAGCCAACTCACTATTGTTCTAAATTTGCCAACAAAATACAAGAAATTTACACGGATAATTAAACTAAAAGCTAGAAAGAATGGCCTTCCTTGGTTAAACACATTTATTCTGAAACTGATGAAAGAACGCGATCATTCCTTGAAGTTGTCGGTCAAATCAGGATACAATAGACAGCACTTTATTTCACTAAGAAATAGGGTAGTGAAAGAAATAAGAAAATCTAAAGCTGACTTTTTCAATACTGCTCTGAATAGTGCAAAGGGAAATTCAAAAATAACCTGGAATTATATTAAAAAACTATTGGGTGATGCACAAAATAACAAAACAAAACTAATGCAAATTAAATTCAATGGAAACATCCTGACGGAACCTCAAGTGATGGCTGATGCTTTTAACAAGTACTTCATTGAATCTGTGTCAGAAATCTCTTCTAAGTTTGCAGTAAAACAAAGGAAGGAATACCCTGCATTGTCTGCAACGCAGTTCTTTACTATTACAAATATTACTGAGACCAAATTTATCGATTTAATTCATTCACTCAAACCATCTAAGGCAAAGGATGTTTTTGGAATGGACACGAGCATGCTCAAAGATCTAGGTTCAACTCTTGCTACTCCTATTGCCTCAATCATTAATCTTTCAATTTCATCTGGTCACTTTCCAAAGGCCTGGGAATCTGCTATTGTTACCCCTGTCTTTAAATCCGGTGACTCAACTTCTCTGAATAACTACCGACCTATAAGCATTCTTCTGGCCATTTCCAAAGTTGCAGAAAAATGGGTTTCAGAGCAGATTGTCCATTATTTAATCAGCAGCTCCCCCTCTCTCCACGCCATGCAGTTTGGTTTCAGATCCAAGCATTCCACTGAAATGGCTACATGCCTCTTCATTGAGAAAATAAAATATTCTCTCGATAAGGGTGGAGTTGTAGGGGCGGTGTTCTTGGACCTCAGGAAAGCTTTCGATACAGTAAATCACTCTGTTCTTCTTACCAAGCTCTCAAAATTTAACTTCTCTCGCAAAGCTGTGAGCTGGATTGAATCATATCTGCATGACCGAACACAATCTGTATCAGTTAGCAACTGCAGATCAGAGTCTCTTAGGCTAACCTCTGGAGTCCCTCAGGGATCAATATTAGGCCCCCTTTTATTTTGTCTTTATATCAACGATTTGCCCACTGTTTGCTCTGAAGCAGAGTGCGTAATGTATGCAGACGACACAGTTTTCTTTGTTCATGGTCGCTCCAAAGATACTGTTGCTGCTAAACTCACTAATACAATGTCCTGTGTCACAACTTGGTTGCAGGAGTGCTGTCTACAGCTAAACGTTTCTAAAACTGTAGGCATGTATTTCACTAAAACAAATAGAGTATCACCTGACCCCGACATACTTGTTAATGGAGAAAAAATGCAAATTATCAGCCAATACAAATATCTTGGGTTAATAATAGATTCACAGTTTTCCTTTAAAGCCCATATTGACAAATTGTGTAAAAATATCAAATTAAACCTCGCAAATTTTCGTGCAATTCGGAATGAAATGTCAACTGAAGCTGCAAAAATGTACCTGCATTCAATGATTCTTAGTCACTTTAACTATTGCATAACCAGTTGGTCCCAGGCTGGTCAGAATGCAAAAAAAACATTGGAAGTTTTGTACAAACAAGTAATTAAAGTGATGGATAAAAAACCAAGGCACTATCATCACTGTGCAATTTAAAAAAATACAGTCTTTTAAACTGGGACAGTCTTCACATATTTGCAGATTTAAATTTGATTTATAAAGTACTGCATGATTTGGCCCCAGCTCCTCTGGCTGAGTTCATCAGCCAAAGAAACAGCTCTGAGCGTGTCACTCGAGGCTCTGTCAGAGGTGACTGTCTTCATTCCTCTGCGCAGGAGCACTTTCAGTAAGTAACCTGGTCAGTGAGGAGCGCTGGTGAGTGGAACTCAGTACCTGAGGAGGTTAAACTGCTTACAACATACAAGGCCTTCACAAAAAAAGTGAAAATGTGGCTAGTTAACACCTATAGCTGCCAACACTAAAAGACAAGTATGTTATGTTGTTTTTTTGTTATGATCCAAAAAATTATGGTTTTATTCTCTCTTAATAGTATAGTTTGATTATGTATCCTGTATTATATTGTCTTGTAGATGTATTTTACTGCTTTTTTACATCATGGCCAGGGGACTACAGATGAAAACTAGCCTTCTGGCTAATTCTGGCTTTTTTAACCATGTGTACTTCATGTGTTTTATGAAATTGCATTGTCCCCTTTCAAAAATAAACTGATAAACAAACAACTACCAGTTCGTGATCAGTGATCACCCCCTATAAGGATTCCAAAAAGGTTGGGTACTCTGAAATGCTGTTTTTGGTGCATAGGCACAAATAACAGTCAGGACCCGTACCCCCACCCGAAGGCGGAGGGAGGTACCAGGTATTGGTATCTGGCCAATACCGACCTTATTTCAAGGTATCGGTATCTGATAGCAGCCATCGATACTTAAGGTAAAGTGAAAAAAAAATCTAACCGAGTACAGTAAGTCCACCACGCCAATATGTGGTGCTACACTGCAGCGGTTGTACACATTGGTGAAATCATATCCGTCACAAGGAAAGCAAGGTCTTTGTTCACAATTATCTGTCATTGTGTTAATAGAAATTTTATGTATCAAAAGTACTAGTGGTTTCGGTACTCGGTATCGATATGTATTGGCTGAAAAAAGTGGTATTGGACATCCCTACTTTTATCCAAACCATCCCATTGTAGCTCTGGCTTTGTTAAGAGTTGTTGGCCTGCTGGTAGGTAAACATATTTCCCAGTCAGGTTTCCCTGGTTTTTGTCCAGGTTTACCTTGTATTTTGCTCCATTCAGCTTCCCATCAACAACTTCCCTCTCCCTGCTGAAGAAAAGTGTCCTCACTCCATAAAGCGCAGTGTTTGGATTGGTCATGTGGTCCTTCCTTCCACATCTATTGTGTCTCCCACTTGCCTTTTGGAAAATGAAAATAAAGAAGAGGAAAATGTGACTTGTCCCCCCCCCCCCCCCCCCCCCCCCACTTAATAATGGCTTTGTTCTTGCAACATCAATAAAAGATTTGTGGAGTGCACAACGATATTTGTCCTGCTGTGTTTGATGTTCACAGCTTGGGATTTTTTTCTTCTAACTTAACCATGCTTTAAACTTCTCCACAGCTTTCTCTGACTCGTCTTCATGTTACTTTTTATTTATTAATGTTCTCTAATAGACCT
Organism: Phyllopteryx taeniolatus; assembly: GCF_024500385.1. Classification (NCBI taxonomy): domain Eukaryota; kingdom Metazoa; phylum Chordata; class Actinopteri; order Syngnathiformes; family Syngnathidae; genus Phyllopteryx; species Phyllopteryx taeniolatus. The sequence goes on from NW_026903173.1 coordinate 89,216, forward strand.
CTGAGGGCTTTACAGAAGAGCTGTATTTATACTGTTCATAGATTACACACAGGTGGACTCTGCTAATTAGGTCATTTCTGAAGGCTATTGTTTGCACTCAATTTTATTTAAGGATATCTGAGTAAAGGGGCGAATAATTTTGCACGAGACATCCTTTTAGATGATTTTGAAGATCATGTATGATTTTCTTTTTACTTCACAATTATGAACCACTTTTTGATTCTCCGTCATATTAAATCCCTCCAAAAAATCTATTTTGTACTGTGTAATTCTAACGTGATGAAACCGGGAAAAGTTTAAGTGGTGTGAATACTTTTGCAAGCCAACTGGTGTGTACACAGTGGGGGAAATAATTATTTGATCCCTGCTAAATTAGATTGTTTCTTACAAAGAAATTAAGTCTCTGATTTTTAAGGTTGTTTATTTATGTTGGAAATAGACATTATTATTGCCTTTTACTTTGAAGCTGCTTCCTTTCTAATGATTATTCTCATTCCAACTGGCAAGATCTCGCATGGAGCTCCAGACTTAAGGAAATTAATGGTCATCAACCCGTTTCGACTTTTGTAGGTCTACAGTTGTGTCCCTGATTTCTATTGACAGCTCTTTCGTCTTGCCCATGGTGGTATAAAGATTGGAAGTTAAAAAAATTTATTCCTAGAACTGGTGTCCTTTTTCTTTTCCATTTAATGAGTTGAAACCAGGAGTATTGATAATCTGCTGATTGCTCAGAGCTGTGTGTCACATGGGTTTCTTGCAGAGTTGGAGGGGATCATATACTTTTCTCACAGAATTGTTACTTTCATCGTTTATATGTTTTGTATACATTTTTGACTGATTTTGTCCATTACCCAAATCAATTAACACCCTTAAAACATTTGAGAAATATTTTATTCGTGAGTGAGCAAACTTAAAAATTCAATCGTGGATCAAATATTATTTCCTTCAATGTATATGTCTAACTGTAGGAATGATACATTATGTATGCACACTTTATTGTTTGTTTTAAAAATTCAGCCTTGGTCACATTTGTGGTGGATCTGCCTCAGATACATGCAGGAGAACAGAGTGGCCTGTGAAATGGGTCTCTATTACATTCTCCACATCGCCAAGCTGAGAAACAAGAATGCCTTACAAAGGTTGCTACCTGCCCTAGGTGAGAATTGACCATGTTTTTCAGAACAAGAGAACCGGGGCACACAACATTGCTCAATGAACTTGTTGTTCCCTGAAGGTACGAATATCCGTTAAAATCTGTAATGCTGATAAAAGTGCAGACATCTGTCCATTTTTAAATGTATCACCTACAAAATCACTGAGTTACAATATACTGTAAACTGGAGGTTCAGTTAGATCCCGGTCCAAAATTTCTTCTGGATTCAAGAGAGCAAAAAGGAATAAATTCAGCATACAGACAAAAAAAATAATAATAATTTTGTTGAAATACGTTTCCATGTTGAGATTTTTTTATAATTCTCTTAAGACAACCAGAACAGTCCAGTTGCGATCGATTCAATGCCCCAAGAATGAAATAACCTGGATGAATGAGAATATTAAAGTTCTTTTATAATGTTAAACACCCTGTAAAGTGAATTAATGTGTGTTTGAAGATAATTGCTGAAAACGTGCAAAGACAGAGAACTATGTAGTACTCAATTGTGGAGATATAGGGCTCTATTTTCGTAGACTACATCTGCGGAGGGCCGCAAATGCCAGCGGATTCTGATTTTCGCGCAAGCGCAAAGCACACCGTGCGTGTTTGCCAATTTGGCAGACCGGTCTGTACCAAGCGGGGCGTTCCGGTGTAGCGAGGGTGTGTCCTTGGAGATGTGCCTGGCAGAGAGGGACAATTTGGTGCCAGAGTTGGTCTACACGTAAGCCTGCTCTGACCACATCCAACTTCCGACGCAAGTTGGATCGCTGGTTGAACATGATTTATGTGATTTTTGATCGGGGCAATAGTGCAGCATGGCGAGACAACTACAGTGAGTGCACGAGTAATACATAATTGGCCCCACAGAAATGTGACAACGAACTCAAGTCAAAAAATTGCCAGCATGTTGTAATGGAATTGTAGGTTAGGTGTTTAAGAAGTTGATTGCAAGAGGGAAGAAGCTGTTGGAATGTCTACTAGTTCTAGTTAGCGCCGACCTGAGGGAAGGAGCTGGAAGAGCTGGTGACCGGGGTGCGGAGGGTCCGAGAGGATTTTGCACGCCCTTGTCTTAGTTCTGGCAGCGTGCAAGTCCTCAAGGGTGGGTAGGGGGGTACCGACAATCCTTTCAGCAGTTTTGATTGTCCATTGCAGTCGGAGTTTGTCCTTTTTTAGTAGCAACACCAAACCAGACTGTGATGGAAGAACACAGGACTGATTCGATGACCGCTGTGTAGAACTGTCTCAGCAGCTCCGGTGGCAGCCCGTGCTTTCTCAGAAGCCGCAGGAAGTACATCCTCTGCTGGGCCTTTTTGAGGACGGAGTTGATGTTGGTCGCCCGGTTCAGGTCCTGAGAGATTGTAATTCCCAGGAACTTGAAGGTCTCGACGGTTGACACAAGGCAGCTGGACAACGTGAGGGGCAGCTTTGGCGAAGGATGCCTCCTGAAGTCCACGATCATCTCTACAGTCTTGAGCGTGTTCAGCTCCAGGTTGTGTCGGCCGCACCACAGCTCCAGCCGCTCCGCTTCCTGTCGATATGCAGACTCGTCACCGTCCTTGATGAGGCCGATGACAGTGGTGTCATCTGCAAACTTCAGGAGTTTGACAGTCGGGTTCGCTGAGGTGCAGTCCTTCGTGTAGAGAGAGAAGAGCAGCGGAGAGAGGACACAACCTTGGGGCGCCCCAGTGCTGATGCTGCGTGTGGATGAGGTGGCCTCCCCCAGCCTGACCTGCTGTGTCCTGCCCGTCAGAAAGCTGTAAATCCACTGGCAGATGGCAGGTGAGACGCTGAGCTGGAGAAGCTTGGATGAAAGGAGTTCAGGGATGATGGTGTTGAATGCTGAGCTGAAGTCCACGAACAGGATCCTCGCGTAGGTCCCTGCGCTGTCGAGGTGTTCTAGGATGAAGTGCAGTCCCATGTTGACTGCATCATCCGCAGACCTGTTCGCTTGGTAGGCAAACTGCAGGGGGTCCAGCAGGGGACCTGTGACACTCTCCACTCTACTACAATGATTTGCAAATCATTGTATTCTGTTTTTATTTAAGTTTAACACAACGTCCCAATTTCATTGGAATTGGGGTTGTAGATCCTGAGCTCCGCGGACATGTTGTCACCAGCGGTTATCGCCAGCTCATTCTGTATACAGTACCTGCTCACATTGTCTGTTGCCACACCTTGGCCAGAGAAGAGAGTGAATGCTCCACTTATGCACGGATCACTGTGATTGCGCATCGTTCTCTTCACACGCCACATTTAAAGGGAACAAGAGTGAGCCACTTTGATTGGCGGTGAATGACGACAGTGGTGTGTCAAATTTGACATTTTCACTTTCCAAGGACTTGAAGTTGAAATTGCTTGCATGTTTGCAATTTGCATCAGTTCTGAATGTAACTGGGTTTTACATTTGGGCTGCTGATTTTGTGAACCCACTGTGACCCTGTTAAATTAATTTACTGCTATGTAATTCAAAGACCATATTGTAAACCTCTCTTAAATAATACCTACAATATCTACAAAATACATCCATAGAAATGACAAAAAGTTGTACATTAATAAATTAACACTATCTTTGAACAATAACACCCTCCTTGTGGAAAGAAATTCAAACCGAGCGGACCGGAAATATGCCCCTACTTGACCGGAAATATTGATAGGTTTGGGGTATTGAGCTACTGCCCTTCCTTTTCTTGCTCATGTTATGTCTGTGTATGATACATTGAATATAAAAAGTTTACATACTCCTGTTCAAATGCCAGGCTTTGGTGATACACACGTGGACAAAATTGTTGGTACCGCTCTGTTAATGAAAGAAAAACCCACATTGGTCACAGAAATAACTTTGATAACGTTGTTGATGTTGATCTTAATGTTAACAATACCAATTTTACCAACAATTTTGTCCACGCGTCTAAGAAAATGAGATAAAAAAAAGATAAATCCGAGCGGTATAAAAGATGATCTGAACCGTTGTTTGCGACAATGAAGCTGAATAAGTCTGAAAAAGAGCTCCTTTGCTGCTGCTGGGTGTTGTTGAGAAGATGTATAACTCAATCTACAGTGAAAACAGTGAAAAGGTGGACCAATGAAGCCAAGATAGAACTTCAAAGTTGTTTAGACTGCACAGACTGGAGTGTCTTTGAAAATTCAGTTGGCAGCCTGGATGAATATACGGACACGGTCACGTCCTATATTAGTTTCTGTGAAGATGTGCGTGTACCAACAAAGTCATTTCGCACATTCAACAACAAGCCGTGGTTCACTGCCAAACTTAAGCAGCTTCGCCAAGCTAAGGAGGACGCATATCAGAGCGGGGACAGGGCCCTGTATAATCCAGCTAGAAACCTGCTGACTAAAGAAAGTAACATTGCAAAGAGAAACTATGCAGTAAAGTTGGGAAAACCAGTTTAGCACTAACGACTAAATCAGTCTGGCATGCATTCCAATCGCTGAGAAATTACAAGCCACGATCCCCCCAAGGTGAGAACAATAGCACACTAGCCAACGACTTGAATACCTTCTACTGCAGATTTGAAAAGGACACTTTCTTGTGTCACCCGTCGAGACCTTCAAGTTCCTGGGTATTACAGTTTCTCAGGACCTGAAGTGGACGATCATCATCAACTCCGTCCTCAAAAAGGCCCAGCAGAGGATGTACTTCCTGCAGCTTCTGAGAAAGCACGAGTTCTACACAGCGGTCATCGAATCAGTCCTGTGTTCTTCCATCACAGTCTGGTTTGGTGCTGCTACAAAAAAGGACAAACTCCGACTGCAACGGACAATCAAAACTGCTGAAAGGATTGTCGGTACACCCCTATCCACCCTTGAGGACTTGCACGCTGCCAGAACACAGACAAGAGCGTGCAAAATCCTCTCGGACCCTCCGCATCCCGGTCACCGGCTCTTCCGGCTCCTTCCCTCAGGTAGGCGCTACTGAACAATGCAAACTAGAACTAGCAAAAGAAAAATGCTGCAAACATAACAAAACACACAATTCCCAAACAACTGCAAGAGAGAAATGCAGCAAGCAGCATTTTTATCTTGTAGCATTTTTCTTTTGCGGTTGTTTTCTGTGATTGCAGAATTTTTATCTTGCAGCATTTTCATTTTGTAGTTGTTTTTTTGTAATTGTAGCATTTTTATCTTGCAGCGATTTTCTTTTGCAGTTTTATGTGCCTGTGAGTTTTTCATTTTGCGTCATCCCTGTTATGCACCATCTCGCCGTTTGCAAAGCATTTGTCCCTGTCGCCCACTGTTCATCGGAGGCTGGGAGCAGGGGAGCGAATCAAAACCTGCAATATTATTTTTCACCTTCCCGGGGCTGTTTTTCTTAAGCTACAGTGGGTACGGAAAGTATTCAGAGCCCCTTCAATTTTTCACTCTTTGTTATATTGCAGCCATTTGCTAAAATCCTTTGTCATTTTTTTTCTCAATGTACACACAGCACCCCATATTGACAGAAACAAACTTAATTGTTGAAATTTTGGCAGGTGTATTAAAAAGGAAAAGCTGAAATATCACACATCCATAAGTATTCAGACCCTCTGCTCAGTATTTAGTCGAAGCACCCTTTTGAGCTAATACAGCCATGAGTCTTTTTGAAAATGATGCAACAGGTTTTTCACACCTGGATTTGGGGATCATCTGCCATTCCTCCTTGCAGATCCTCTCCAGTTCTGTCAGGTTGCATGGTGAACGTTGGTGGACAGCCATCTTCAGGTCTCTCCAGAGATGCTCAATTGGGTTTAAGTAAGGGCTCTGGCTGGGCCATTCAAGAACAGTCACGGAGTGGTTCTGAAGCCACTCCTTCGTTATTTTAGTTGTGTGCTTAGGGTCATTGTCTTGTTGGAAGGTCAACATTCAGCCTAGTCTGAGCACTCTGGAGAAGGTTTTCGTCCAGGATATCCCTGTACTTGGCCGCATTCATCTTTCCTTCGATTGCAACCAGTCGTCCTGTCCCTGCAGCTGAAACACACCCCCACAGCATGCTGCTGCTGCCACCACAATGATTCACTGTTGGGACTGTATTAGACAGGTGATGAGCAGTGTCTGGTTTTCTCCACACATACCGCTTTGAATTAAGGCCAAAAAGTTCTATCTTGCTCACATCAGACCAGAGAATCTTATTTCTTACCATCTTGGAGTCCTTCAGGTGTTTTTTTTAAAAAAAAATTTTAAGCAAACTCCATGCAGGCTTTCGTGTCTTTCACTGAGGAGAGGCTTCCGTCGGGCCACTCTGCCATAAAGCCCCGACTGGTGGGAGGGCTGTAGTGATGGTTGACTTTCTCCCATCTCCCGAGTGCATCTCTGGAGCTCAGCCACACTGATCTTTGGGTTCTTCTTTACCTCTCTCACCAAGGCTCTTCTCCCCCGATTACTCAGTTTGGTGGGACGGCCAGCTCTAGGAAGGGTTCTGGTTTTCCCAAATGTCTTTCATTTAAGGATTATGGAGGCCACTGTGCTCTTAGGTACCTTGAGTGCAACAGAATTTTTTTTGTAACCTTGGCCAGATCTGTGCCTCGCCACAGTTCTGTCTCTGAGCTCTTCAGGCAGTTCCTTTGACCTCATGATTCTCATTTGCTCTGACATGCACTGTGAGCTGTAAGGTCTTATAAAGACAGGTGTTTGGCTTTCCTAATCAAGTCCAATCAGTATAATCAAACATAGCCGGACTCCAATGAAGGTGTAGAACCATCTCAAGGATGATCGGAAGAAATGGACAGCACCCGACTTAAATATATGAGTGTCACAGCAATGGGTCTCAATACTTATGGCTGTGTGTACATTAATCAGGAAAAAAAATCTTAAATGATTTTAGCAAATCAGAATCATCTTTATTTGCCAAGTATGTCCAAAAAACACACAAGGAATTTGTCTCCGGTAGTTGGAGCCGCTCTAGTATGACAAGAGACAGTCAATTGACAGGGAACACTTTTGAGATATAAAGACATTGACAAAAAAAAAAAAACAGTCACTGAGCAGTAAAGGGTTGCTAGTTATCTGGTAATGCCGGTACATTTTTGCAATATAACAAAGTGTGAACAATTTAAGGGGGTCTGAATACTTTCCGTACCCAGTGTATAACTGAGACCTTAGTCAAGGTGTTATGAACAGTTCCAAACACCAGTCATTGTTGCTAGAAAGCAAAAAAAAAGTTAGGAAAAGCCTTCTAAAACATTTGAAATGTATTTAGGGTTAATCAGAGGCATTTTAAATGATGGTAGGTGTGTGCTAACTCCTATTTACCATCAGTTTGAATGTGATGGGTTGATTCTGAACACACACATCCCATTTATGAGGGTGTGCACACTTGTGCAACCACATTTGAATTTTTTTTTTTTACTTACCCTCTCATGATTAATTTTTTTAAATCAATTGTTAATGAATTAATTGTGGCTAATCACAGTTTTGGGTTAATTTTCACTGATCACCTCCAAGCCAAATTACCTCCAGACCTGTTCAATCAAGAAATGACAAACAGAATCTGGTCCGACAAAATCAAGTCGGATAAAAGATCTAAAAAATCTGCAACGAAATACACGATCCAAAGAAATTCCAGAACAGTTAAGAAATAAAGTAATTGACATTTATCAGTGTGGAAAGGGTTACAAAAGCCATTTCTAAAGCTTTACGATTCCAGCGAACCATAGGGAGAGCCATTATCCTCCCATGGCGAAATAATGGAACAGTGGTGAACCTTCCCAGGAGTGGCCGGCTACAAAAATTACCCCATGATAACAGCAAAGACTCATCCAGGAGGCCACAAAGGAACTCCTGACAACTTCCAAAGAACTGCAGGCCTCCCTCGCCTCAGTTAACGTCAGTGTTCATGACACAACAATAAGGAAGAGACTGCCAATTTTGCCCAGAGTTCCAAGGAAAAAACCACTGCTGACCAAAAAGAACAAACACTTGTCTTATGTTTGCAAAAAAAACATCTGAATGATTCCTAAGACTTTTGGGAGAATATTATATGGACTGAAGAGATTAAAGTTGAGCTTTTTGGAAGGTGTGTGTCTTGTTACATCTGGTGTAAATGCAGCACACCATTTCAGAAAAAGATAATCATACCAGCAGTCAAACATGATGGTGGTCGGACTTTGCACCTTCAGGACCTGGACAACTTGCTGTGATTGATGGAACCATGAATTCTGCGCTTTAACAGAAAATCCTGAAGGAGAATGTTCAGCAATCAGTTTGTGAACTCAAGCTGAAGCGCACTTGGGTTGTGTGGCAGAATAACGATCCACGACTTATTTATACACGAGTGTGGTGACCCAGTAGGGGAGCGCCATGACAGTCTGCCATCTTGAAACTATAGCAGCCGTAAGGGAAAAGCAGCACCAAACTATGCCGTTCCCTGCGATTCAGCGCAGAGATTGAGAGAAGATCATACTTTTTCACGTTGTCAATAGCGAAAAAGAAAGCAATTGTTTAAGCAGCCTGCTTAATAAGCCATTGCTGCCGCGTTTTGTTCGACAGTGTTGTTTACCATCGGCAGCAGAACACAGCCGGGCAAACTGTCCCGTATTAGCCGGTGTTCAACAAGTTTTCCGATTTTCGGGGGGTTTTGATATACAACGGCTCCCGTTTTATTGCAGTATACAGTATATCTTTGGAAAACTGAGGCGCTAGAGCGCACTTTTCGTTTGGATGAAATTGACAATTTCAACGCTCGATGGGAATAATTTCGACACAAGTGTCCCTTTAATGGTCGGTCTTGTTTGTTTGTGTTACAAACATCTGGCATTTGAACAGGAGTTTATAGACTATATCAACTGTACCGAGTGCCTTGAAATTGAAATGAAATATTATTATGATATATTTGTGTCTTCTGTCCCTTCAGTGGAGACCTACAATGACATGGCTTTTGGTGACATTTTCCTGCACTTGCTTACCGGACACCTCACGCTGCTCTCTGATGAGTTTGGAGGAGAAGAATTTTGTTTAGTTGTCTTTGATGGCTTCCTATTGACTACTTTTTCCAGGTTTGCTCTTCTCACCCGATGAATGGAATGTTGTGCTGTCTTGAGCAGACCAATTCCCCATTGAACACTCGCAAAAAAAGAAGTTTGAAGTGAACAGACATTTCTCGAGCCTTGACTCTGCATTGTGTTTTATGCTCACGTTTTACAGTAAAGAGAACGTCCATAGACACACGCTACGTATGCTGCTGCATCTCCACCACAAGGTGTTGCCTTCACATATGGAAACTTTGATGAAAACTCTGGAACCTCCGAAACAGGTTGGGCTTATATTCTCAGTCCATTTCTTGTGAGTTGTAGACTGGGAAATCTCCAAATAACTGTTGTCATGTTATTTGTGTTCCAATATCTCGACCGTCTCACTGTTGTTCTGCTGTGGTTTTCACCTTTAGTCCCTTTGTCACCTGACTATCAAACATCTGCCAACCCATCATTATTTTCAACTGCTAAGTTTTTACTACAATGTGCTTGTTCTTCAGCTGTGTTATAACACAAACGAGCGCCCATTGCATTGACTGACACTTGGTGTGTTATATAGAGCAGTGATCCTGTGAAAGAGCTACACAGCCAACTCATAGAGAAGATAGAGGCCCAGAAGAAGAGTCCTCCACTGCCAGAGGAAACGCCATCCCTTGATCTCAGCCTGCACCCTGTGAACGTTCCCACCGCTGCCTCCACCTCGACTCCACCTCTCTGAGATAGAAGACACATGTGGATACATTTGAATTGAGGCTGAATGTAACTGTAGGCCGATGTTGACTCGGAAGACTTGGGTGTTTTAAACGTTTGTTTGTACGATCGTTTTGTATTGAGATTTTTTTTTTTCTGTGAATGTCACTGGAAAGCTTTTTTTTTTCCCCCAGCTTTAGACTTTCTGCTTTGCCATTGTCGCAAGCTATTTTTGTATTCAAGGGAGAAACCGGAGCATTTTCCACGCAAAATAACTTCCACATTTGTGTGTTTCAGTGGAGTCACCAGTGCAAGAAAACCTATAAATTACTGCAAATTGTGTGCAAGTCGTGTGTTCTTTATAGGAGTACATTGCCAGAGTCTATACAATGGGGGAAATGATCACGTCCCTTGAAGACTGACCTTAATATAAAGCACAAGCAACACTATACTGCGCTCCGAATTATTGAGCATATCCGCTGCATCCAGAAAGTCTTCACAGTGCTTTTTCTCCATTTCGTTAAGGCCTCAATCAAAAATGAAATGAACAACAACCAACTTTCCATTGAAATCTGAGAATTTGGACGAGTGTTGCTCATTCCATATAATGTATACTGGAAGAACGGGGCCATGACGAAAAGAGCCGGCGTTGTGAGTGGTGACGCGATCCACCTGGGCCGTGTCGTGACGTAGGCAAAGGGGGCGGGGCTCGGGAGCGCTCGCGTCGCACAGGTGGCGGATCGAGACAACCATGGGCAAGATTGACGCCTTTGACATCGTCTTCGACAACCGCAAAGAAGTTTACAGCCCCGGCGAGTCCATCTCGGGGACCGTGACGGTCACGGTGGGCCAAAAGCTACCGTGTAAAGGTAAGCGGCGGGTCAAAGGTTATTTTTACTTGTGCTTTTCTGGCTGTAATGTGGAGCGAGAAAACCGGTGGCGTCGCCAAACAAGGAAGTGAAACCAGCAACGAGCAGGATCAACCAGAACATACTTGCATGCTTCCACAATTGTTTATAATTATTGGAAGTTTGTATCGCAATTTTGTCCGTAGGAAATTTCCCGTGGGGCCAAAAAAAAAAAAAAAACACTCCAGGTTGTGTTTAACATGACGAAGCAGCTCGTAATAAATGATATGACGTCACGGTAAGTATATTTTGCCATGAGGAGCTGAGCAGTACGGAAAATGGATGGATGGAGTCGAGTCAAAGGAAAACCTAAGAGGCCAAGATTCACTCTTTTGGGAAGTTTCCTCTGTCAGACGGCTTGGCAGAGGACTGATGTGCGTAACGTGCTTCCAAAGTAGTTATGTGTGAAGAAACGACAATGAAAATGACACAGTGGCCATTTTCTTCCAGGTCGCTATTCCTCAAACAGTACTGACTTGAGCTGGGGGCGGTTTTATTTATTTAAAAAAAAAAAAAAAAAAAAGAAGCTTTTTATTGACTGGTGTAAGAAATTCCTTGGTATTCTCTGCTCGTATCTCATTTTCAAGGGTTTTACCAGCGCTTGCCAATGAAGCGACGATACCGCAATAAAGTGAAACTGCAATATTTTTGCTCAAGGTTCTCATGCTATCAGAATCAGATACCGGCCAATGCCTAATAGATAAATACGACCCCAATTCCAAAAATCCTGAACTTTGAATTTTATGGCTGCAACACGTTCCAAAAAAAGCTGGGACAGGGTCATGTTTACTACGGTGTTACATCACCTTTTCTTTGAACAATATTCAATTAACGTTTGGGAACTGAGGACACTAATTGTTGACGCTTCGTAGGTGGAATTCTTTCCCATTCTTGCTCGATGTTGGCTTGACCGCAGAGGCCGCGAAATGCACCGCGGCCATGTTGCGGCGAGAGATCCAAGTTAAAGTAAGATGTTTCGAACTAAAAAGAAGTGTTTTTGGCAACATCTTTTTCTGTAGGGAAAAATCATCCCATTTCTTGCTACAATGTGCGAGCCAAAATGCGTTGGCGTATTCTCTTTCTGGTGTTGTGACAAAAACTGCAACCAGGACTTAACCAGGGGGCCAAAGACGGATTTCAAAGAATCCGATTGGATGTTTTTTATTTGTTGGACAATGACATGTCTTTATTTGGGAATCGGAAAAGGAGTAACGATTCGATTGTGATTCGGTAGTCATTCACGACCCGTCAATGCGAGTCGCGATTGGGGTTTTACACGGCGAGTACAAGGTCTAGTAATAAAGAAATGCGGCCAAGATAAATCATTTTAAAACATTGTTCAAAAAATGCGAAAATCTTATTTCCTAATGACTGTTTATTAACTAACTTTCTTTGGTATTGTTTAATGATACAGCAAAGCCAAATAAACAAAAATTAAGCAATGTCACTACCTGTCGACGACAGGATATTCACACTACAGCTGCAATTACGATTATTTCAGCAGTAGAGCCGACTGACATTTTTTTTTTAATAGATTGCTTATGATTCGGTTACTGTTTTGGTCCCGAACATGTCAGAAAATGCGTAAAAACATTGATCATTGTTTTCCAAAGTAGTAACAGATGTTTGCAAATGTGTTTTGATTTAACACAAAGGTAAAAATATAATAGTCTGCTTTCCTGAAGGACTACAGAAATATTTATTGTTGAGAGGCTGAAATTACGATTTGGACAATTTTAAATTAAACAATAGCTCTAAACGATTAATAGATTTACTAAAATACTTCTAGATTAAAGGGACACTGGCCAAATTAACATGTATTGTTTGACTGGTAATAATTAATTAAGAGGGAACTTTCCTAACAGTGGCACAAAATGGAAAAAGTTGGTAAGTCATGGTTGACAAATCCGTTCATATTTTACAATTTTGAAGTTATGGGGTTCGAATAGAAAAATCATACCTTAGCTTTGCGATTAGCCACACTTCTGCGGAGTTGGCCGCACCCATTTTTTGGGGGGCTTATTTTGGGATCTGGACATTTTGTCAGCATATATTTTTTGACAGAATTGTTTGACCATGGATTTCCTTACAGCAAGTTATTACCATTGCCAAGTTGCCAAGTTTATTCAAATTACTGCCCAAAACAACATTTAGAAAAAATGATACACAAATGTCAGCAATTGCTATACAAAAATAAAAGTTTTTGAGTATTTCAGACCCTGACCTATCACCTTCATTTTCTCCTTGCAATATTGAAGGCCCGGGTTGTTCTACGAAAATGGTGGCTTTCTTGTAACTGCATTATTCACCAGGAAAAAAGTACAAAAGTGTAGGACAATGATTTTATGTCAATGGTGTTACTATTTGTAAAAAACCTTTATCCATCCATCCATTTTCTACCGGTTATCTGAGGTCGGGTCGCGAGGGCACTAGCTTTAGCAGGGACGCAAAGACTTCCCTCTCCCCAGCCACTTCATCCAGCTCTTCCGGGGGGATCCCAAGGCGTTCCCAGTCCAGCCAAAGGATCTAGTCTCTCCAGCGTGTCCTGGGTCGTCCCCGGGGTCTCCTCCTGGTGGGACGTGCCCGGAACACCTCATCGGGGAGGCGTCCGGGAGGCATCCGAATCAGATGCCCCAGCCACCTCATCTGGCTCGTCTCGATGTGGAGGAGGAGCGGCTCTACTCTGAGATCCTCCTGGAAGACCAAACTTTTCACCCTATCTCTAAGGGAGAGCCCGGGCACCCTGCGGAGGAAACTCGTTTCAGCCGCTTGTATCCGGGATGTTGTTCTTTCAGTCACGGCCCACAGCTCGTGACCATAGATGAGGGTAGGAACGTAGATCGACCGGTAAATTGAGAGCTTCGCCTTTCACCTTAGCTCCTTCTTCACCACAACAGACTGATACAAAGTCCACATCACTGCAGACGCTGCACCAATCTGCCTGTCGATCTCCCGTTCCACTCGTGAACAAGACCCCAAGATACTTAAACTCCTCCACTTGGGGCAGGATCTCATCCCCGACCCGGAGAGGGCACGCCACCCTTTTCCGACTGAGGACCATGGTCTCAGATTTGGAGGTGCCAATTCTCATCCCAGCCGCTTCACACTCTGCTGCGAACTGCTACAGTGAGAATTTGAGATGAAGCCAACAGAACCACATCATCTGCAAAAAGCAGACATGCAATACTGAGGCCACCAAACCGGACCCCCTCTACGCCTCGGCTGTGCCTTGAAATTCTGTCCATAAAAGTTATGAACAGAATCAGTGACAAAGGGCAGCCTTGGCGCAGTCCAACCCTCACTGGGAACGAGTCTGAGTTACTGCCGGATATGCGGACCAAACTCTGACTCCGGTCGTACAGGGACCGAACACCCCGTATCAGGGGGTTTGGTACCCCATACTCCCGAAGCACCCCCCACAGGACTCCCCCAGGGACACGTTCGAACGCCTTCTCCAAGTCCACAAAACGCGTAGACTGGTTCGGCGAACTCCCATGCACCCTCGAGGACCCTGCCGAGGGTGTAGAGCTGGTCAACTGTTCCACAGCCAGGACGAAAACCACACTGCTCCTCCTGGATCTGAGATTAGACTTCCCGACGGACCCTCCTCTCCAGCACCCCTGAATAGACCTTACCAGGGAGGCTGAGGAGTGTGATTCCCCCTGTAGTTGGAACACACCCTCCGGTCCCCCTTCTTAAAAAGGGGGACCATCACCCCAGTCTGCCAATCTAGAGGCACTGTCCCCGATGTCCACGCGATTTTGCAGAGGCGTGTCAACCAGGACAGCCCCACAACATCCAGAGCCTTTAGGAACTCCGGGCGAATCTCATCCACCCCTGGGGACTTGCCACCAAGGAGCTTTTTAACCACCCTGGTGGCCTCAACCCCAGAGATAGGAGTGCCGCCTCAGAGAACCCAGACACTGCTTCCTCAAGGGAAGGCGTGTCGGTGGAATTGAGGTCTTCGAAGTATTCTCCCCACCGGCTCACAATGTCCCAAGTCGAGGTCAACAGCGCCCCATCCCTACTATACACAGTGTTGGTGGTGCACTGCTTCCCCCTCCTGAGATGCCGGATGGTGGACCAGTCTTTCTCCATGGCCTCACCGAACTCCTCCCATGCCCGAGTCTTTGCTTCAGCGACCACCAAAGCTGCATTCTGCTTGGCCAGCCGGTACCCCCATCAGCTGCCTCAGGAGTCCCACAGGCCAAAAAGGCCCGATAGGACTCCTTCAGCTTGACGGCATCCCTCACCGTCCCAATAGGTTTGGGGATTGCCACCACGACAGGCACCGACCGCCTTACGGCCACAGCTCCGGTCAGCCGCCTCCCCCGGAACGTGAGCAAAGTTCTGTCGGCGGTGGGAGTTGAAACTCCTTCTCACAGGGGATTCTGCCAGACATTCCCAGCAGACCCTCACAAAACATTTGGCCCTGCCACGTCGGACCGGCATCTTTCCCCCACCATCGGAGCCAACTCACCACCAGGTGGTGATCAGTTGACAGCTCCGCCCCTCTCTTTACCCGAGTGTCCAAGACATGCGGTCGCAAGTCCGATGACACGACCACAAAGTCGATCATCGAACTGCGACCTAGGGAGTCCTGGTGCCAAGTGCACGTGTGGACACACTTATGCTTGAACATGGGGTGTTCGTTATGGACAAGCCGTGATGAGCACAGAAGTCCAATAACAGAACACCGCTCGGGTTCTGATCGGGGGGCCGTTCCTCCCAATCACGCCCTTCCAGGTCTCACGGTCATCGCCCACGTGAGCATTGAAGTCCCCCAGCAGAGTGATGGAGTCCCCAGCGGGAGCGCTCTCCAGCACCCCCTCCAAGGACTCCAAAAAGGGTGGGTACTCTGAACAGCTGTTTGGTGAATAGGCACAAACAACAGTCAGGACCCGTTCCCCCCCTCCTGAAGGCGGAGGGAGACTACCGTCTCGGCTACTGGGGTGACCCCCAACGTACATGCGCCGAGCCGGGGGGCAGTACGTATACCCACACCTACTCTGCGCCTCTCAACGTGGGCAACTCCAGAGTGGAAGAGAGTCCAACCCCTCTCGAGAGGACTGGTACCAGAGCCCAAGGTGTGTGTGGATGCGAATCCGACTATATCTTGTCTAAACTTCTCGACCTCACACACCAGCTCGGGCTCCTTCCCTGCCAGAGAGGTGACATTCCACGTCCCTCGAGCCAGCTTCTGTATTGATATCTTCTCTTCATTTATTGACAATTTTAAGACTTAACTAATAATTTCATGTGATGGCTTAAGATGCATCATTGGTGTTACGGAATTGATATTAAGGGGAAAGGAAATTGAATTAAAATAATTGATCTATCAATATGATGAGCTGATATAGTTATAAGAAGTGTGGTTTTGCCTGCCCTGTGTACCATCTTGAATAATCCATCTTGTCTGTAGGTTTTTCACTGGAATTGCTTTTCTTGTTAGGAACAACATTCAACTTAATGTGGGGGGGCAAAAATACATAAAGCTATAATTTGTTGATATATAATGCTAAGTAGTTAACTCTTACTAGACTTTTATTTCTTTAAAAAAACAAACATGAAATCACTGTTCAGAAAGCCAGCATTTTCATAGAATGACCCGCCCATGAAATTTACCAATTGGTACTGTCAAGTGACAGCTCCTGAATAGAACACAGTCTCGAATTCCATTGGCAGACTCTTCTGTTCTAAGATAGGGCTTGCAACATTTAAAATTTTTTTTTAGGTAATCCAGGTAGTGCTTGCATGAAGCAGAAACTGGTGTCGAGCAGCATCTTGGTTTCAGACCAACCAGACCAGACCATAATCTGATAGAAAACTTGTGGGGTGCGGTTTGTGAGGGAAAACATAAGAAATGCAGAGCAACTGTGGAATGTTGTCAAATCATCCTAAGCGAGAATGTCTCTTCACAATTGCAACAAGTTGCTCACAGATGGGAAGCAGTTCTCAGACGCAGTGGTTATACAACAAAATAATAGTTTAAGGATTTACAGCAAGGTTAAATCCTTTAGATGTTTATCAGTATATACCGTACTGTCAATATTTGCGTTTGTAAAGAAAAATGCAGACACTCTCTTTTTTGAACAGCCCAATATTCATCAATCCATTCTCTGGACCACTTATCCTAACTAGGATCACAGTGAGCTGGATCCTGTCCGAGCTGACTTTGATCGAGCCCAATATTAAATTTTCATTTTTTGCAAAGTAATAAAAACAATTTTTTTTTATAATATACTGTGCAGTGTTTGCAATGCATTGAAATAAAAACTTGAAGGATTTTGAGGTCTTCTTACATTTTTAGACACTATTTTTATTTTTGACAGAACTGTATACAGTGTATTGCCAAAAGTATTCTCTCACCTGCCTTGACTCACATATGATCTGAAGTGACAACCCTTTCTTAATCAATAGGGTTTAGTATGACATAACTCCACCCTTTACTAGGCTTTACACGATCAGGATTTTTTGGGCCGATCACCGATCAGCAAGTTTAAAAAAAAAAAAAAAAAGCAATGTGTCTATTTACATGACTTGTTCTTCTTTTCCTTTCGGCTTGTCCCTTTAGGGGTCGCCACAGCGCGTCATCCTTTTCCATGTAAGCCTATCTCCTGCATCCTGCTCTCGAACACCAACTGCCCTCATGTCTTCCCTCACGACATCCATCAACGTTCTCTTTGGTCTTCCTCTAGCTCTCTTGCCTGGCAGCTCCATCCTCATCATCCTTCTACCAATATACTCATTATTTCTCCTCTGGACGTGTCCAAACCATCGAAGTCGGCTCTCTCTAACTTTGTCTCCAAAACATCGAACCTTGGCTGTCCCTCTGATGAGCTCATTTGTAATTTTATCCAACCTGGTCACTCCGAGAGCGAACCTCAACATCTTAATTTCCGCCACCTCCAGCTCTGCTTCCTTTTGTCTCTTCAGTGGCACTGTCTCTAATCCGTACATCATGGCTGGCCTCACCACTGTTTTATAAATTTTGCCCTTCATCCTAGCAGAGACTCTTCTGTCACATAACACACCTGACACTTTCCTCCACCCATTCCAACCTGCTTGGACCCGTTTCTTCATTTCCTGACCACACTCCCCATTGCTCTGGACGGTTGACCCCAAGTATCTAAAGTCCTCCACCCTTGCTATCTCGTCTCCCTGGAGCCTCACTCTTCCCCCACTACCCCTCTCATTCATGCACATATATTCTGTTTTACTTCGGCTAATCTTCATTCGTCTGACTTCCAGTGCATGCCTCCATCTTTCTAACTGTTCCTCCACCTGCTCCCTGCTTTCACTGCAGATCACAATGTCATCTGCAAACATCATGGTCCACGGGGATTTCAGTCTAACCTCATCTGTCAGCCTATCCATCACCACTGCAAACAGGAAGGGGCTCAGGGCTAATCCCTGATGCAGTCCCACCTCCACCTTAAATTCGTCTGTCACACCTACAGCACACCTCACCGCTGTTCTGCTGCCCTTGTACATGTCCTGTATTATTCTAACATACTTCTCTGCCACTCCAGACTTCCGCATGCAGTACCACAGTTCCTCTCTGGGTACTCTGTCATAGGCTTTCTCTAGATCTACAAAGACACAATGTAGCTCCTTCTCACCTTCTCTGTACTTTCCATAAACATCTTCAAGGCAAAGAATGCATCTGTGGTACTCTTTCTATGCATGAAACCATACTGTTGGTCGCAAATACTCACTTCTGTCCTGAGTCTAGCCTCCACTACTCTTTCTCATAACTTCATTGTGTGGCTCATCAACTTTAATCCTCTATAGTTCCCACAGCTCTGCACATCACCCTTGTTCTTAAAAATGGGCACCAGCACCCTTTTCCTCCATTCCTCCGGCATCTTCTCATGCCCCAGAAGATACACCAAGTACTCTCCTGCCTGCCTCTCAGATCACCTTGGCTGCAGTGGTCCAGTCTTCTGGAAGCTCCTCCTGTCCCCCGAGAGCCTGTCTCATCTCTTCCTGAAAAACTGCACAACACTCGTCCTGTCTCAGCTTCCACCACGTGGTTCTCTGCTCTGCCTTTGTCTTCCTAATCTTCCTCTCCACCACCAGTCATCTTACACACCACCATCCTATGCTGTCTAGCCACACTCTCCCCTACCACAACTTTACAGTCGGTAATCTCCTTCAGATTACATCGTCTGCACAAAATGTAATCCACCTGAGTGCTTCTACCTCCGCTCTTGTAGGTCACCCTATGTTTGTGCCTCTTCTGGAAAGAAGTGGTTACTACAGCCATTTGCATCCTTTTTGCAAAGTCTACCACCATCTGTCCCTCCAAGTTCCTTTCTTGGATGCCGTACTTACCCATCACTTCTTCATCACCCCTATTTCCTTCACCAACATGTCGCTTAACCCGCTTTCCACCTCTTCTTCTTCTTCTTCGACTTCGACCCACAGTAGCTGAATTTCCAACGGCGGCGGTAGGTGTTTTTATTTTTCTTTCTGTAACCACCGCAACAACTGCGACCGTGGAACAGTCTGCTAGAAGAAATTGACCTAGATGACCAGATGATATGTTTAATTATGCTGCAAAATCGATCGAGAAGGTGGCGACGTAGGTGCTATGTCGAACCGGGAGGAACGCTGATTACATCATCACAGCATGTGACTAAAAGGGACCAATCACGAGATATCTTCCCCGCGGCATTCTACGCGCAGCAACAATTTTTGCCGTGTGCACATCAAGCGACGCAGAGGTGCCGCGCGGGCCAATTTGTCGGTCACGTGATGCAATGCGAGCATGGGAGTATAAAGAGGCCTTTAGAGTGCAGACTGAGAGCCAGGCTTTCTCATCCAAGATCACTGGGTGACCTCACAAATATGCTTCTGGAAGAGTGGTCAAAAATTCCATACACACACTCCTAAACCTGATGGAAAGCCTTTTCAGAAGAATTAAAGCTGTTCTAGTGGTCAAGGGTGGACCAATGTCATATTAAACCCTATTGATTAAGAAGGATAAGCATGCACATAAGGAGGTCAAAGATTGGATTGTAGTGTTCTACAAGGTTTAATTTTTGTTCCAACTGAAGACCACAGCCCTATTGATACTCTTTAACTGTATTTTAGAAACCAAGTCCTGGACTGCAGAGGATTTCCTACAGCTCAACCAAGACAAAACTTATCGGACCTTGAGTTCAGCAAGAGAAACTGTTGCTTTATCGTTCACCCTTAACTAACTTTTATCCCACACCTTAATAACATACATACAACATACGTCCTGAAAACTGGATTTTTACCACTGAAAGATTGCCTGAGTCTGGAGACCGAGAGAGAGATAATGCAGAGGTGCTCATGCATGCTTTTACAGTATCTCCAGTCACATTGATTATTGCAATGCTCTCCTTTCCTGTACTCCTTAAACACTATTAGTATCAATTACTGTGGAATTCAGCAGCCCAACTGCTGATAAGGACCTCTTATCCATTAGTCTTATTTAGCTTTTTCTTTTTTGTAACTGTGTTGGATGGGCTTTGGCTGCAGAGGATCCTGTTGTGGGTTTTCTGTCTTTAACAAAAGGTAACAAAAGGTTAATTTGCGGCGGCATGCAGCATGAAAGAACAAACATAGCAGAACAATTTTGAGAGC
Source organism: Phyllopteryx taeniolatus (assembly GCF_024500385.1). Classification (NCBI taxonomy): domain Eukaryota; kingdom Metazoa; phylum Chordata; class Actinopteri; order Syngnathiformes; family Syngnathidae; genus Phyllopteryx; species Phyllopteryx taeniolatus. Next base: position 109,546 of record NW_026903173.1, read on the forward strand.
GTGCCACATGAAAGACATAACAGAAAGCAAGCATTCATGCCGTAGGAGGTGAAATTAGCAGAGGGAGTGGCGATCGCATGTAACCAAAGAAGCTCGTCATAGTTGTCATGTCTCGTAAGGTACAAAATTGTTTCAACTGTCAAAGTGGGAGCATCAATACACATTTTAATCACAATAACCATGCCAATTAATGCCAAACCACCCGGGAGATATCATCTTCTTAAGTTGAGGGAAGTGAACGAGTCTGGACCACAGGAGGCGCTGGGACCTTTGTCGAGTGTGACGCGTGAACCCACATAGCTCTTCCAGCAAATTTCACTGCAGTGTTGGTTACGAGGTGGACTTGGAAGGGCCCCAGCCAGCACTGATGTCTCCGCTTTTTCCAACGGAGGTTCTTAATCAGCGCGAAGTCGCCGGGTTTGATGTCATGCAGGGGTCCGTCGGCCAGCCTTGGG
>NW_026903173.1:470000-485000 GCF_024500385.1 Phyllopteryx taeniolatus
CCACACATACCGCAAAAGTTCTATCTTGGTCTCATCAGACCAGAGAATCTTATATCCATCTTGGAGTTCTTCAGGTGTTTTTTTAGCAAACTCCGTGCGGGCTTTCATGTGTCTTGCACTGAGAAGAGGCTTCTGTCGGGTCATTCTGACATAATCTGCAAAAATTTGAACAATTCCATTTTTTTCTGTCAATATGGGGTGCTGTGTGTACATTGAGGGAAAAAAATGAACTTAAAGTAATTTTAGCAAATTGCTGCATATAACAAAGAGTGACAAATTTAAGGGGGTCTGAATACATTCCGTACCCACAGGAACTCATTTTCTTTGCAGATGTGGGGTTGTGACCTTGCGACGGCATGTACTTGACCTGAGAAATATGCATTGGCGTGAATCCTTTGCAGCTGCCTTGGCAAAGCTCGCGGGGCACGGTCACACGTGCCATCGATGCGAGGCATAGCCCTAAGGACAATATTCACTGGTATGATCACAAATGATATTTTTTGTTGCACTATGACCGTCGGTGACACCCATTGTTTTCCTTTGTTCCTACAGGCACTGGTTCGGGTCCCAGGTGTCCTCGAGGATCATGTCATGCAATATCAACGCTATGGGGACTGGCTATCATGATGTCACTTTGTTTTCACATGCTACCGGATGTGACGTCAATGGACACGTGACGTCATCGGGCACGTGCGCTGGCAGCATGCCAGGGGGTGACATCATCGGCAATCCATCATTTTGACTGAAAGGCCATTCTAATACTCTCTCTTACGTGTTAATATAAATGCCATTAACTATAAAGCTTTGTCGCTGCAACGACAACGGCGATTCAAATTTTTAATCGCGGCAAAACCATGAGTTTTGAGTCGCCTGTTTACATGAGTGGCCGATCCGTCGGTCACTCATGGCTACAGTTGCCAAACAACGCACACTGCGCCATAGTTCAGTCCGGTTCGGCAATGTCGCTCGGTGTGCGCCAACATTAACCCTTACCCACCATAATCCTAACCTTAACCCATCCTTAACTGGTTTAACACCAACCCTAGTCTTAAACCTAACCATAAAGGTCTTCGTTTTTTTTATTTTGTACAAATGTGATACATATTTGGGATGGTTGTTTCATTACCTCTGCGTAGCCTACCCTCCCCGCAATGCAAGAGCCAATCATGTTGAAGCGGGGCAAGTCTTCCTAATAATGCGTCAATCTGTGATATGGTACATCCCTGTCCGGTTTGTGTCACTTGTAATTTGCTTCATCTTTTGTTCATTTGTTTCATGTCTTCTTAATTTGATTTCTGAAATGGAAAAGTGTTTCGGCTTTTGTTAATGTTTTCTGAAATGTAAATTTGTTTCGACTTGTTAATTTGTTTTCTGAAATAGAAAAGTGTTTCACAATTTGTCATATTGTTTTGCACTTCCCAGCCACCATATGAAATGCAATATAAAACAATATTACAGGAAATATGATACATTGTTTTCAATGTACTATAAATGACGAGGAATATGTTTCAATCTTAGAAAAGTGGCAAATAGTGACCAGAGAGAGCACCAAATTTACAGAGATTATGTGCGTTGTATACTTGCCTGGGCTTCCTTGGATGTCTTGACCAGGTTGACAAACATTTGGCCCACCTCCTTGTCGAAGACCTTAACCCGATTCCAATCAAGGATCAATGGGTTGTCCTTCCCTTTGAAGACCTGCCAAAGAAAATGCTTCTCAATATACCAACACATTTCTTGATGTCCAGGGTTTCTGGGTGCTCTACCTTTGCATTTATAACCCAGTAGTTCTCTGGTTTAAAGGACTGGATTTTGTCATGACGTTCCACACAGAAGCCGAGAGTTGGGGTCTGGCAGGGTCCAAATGATATTAAAGAAGAATCCAGATTTCCATACTTCCCTTGGAAATATTTGGTTTGGAACCTACAAATAATTTGACATTCAGAAGGGAGGCTTAAAACTATCATCATCATCTACAATTACTGTCCTCAATAGAGTGAAAGAACTGTTATGATCAAATATAGAAAAAACATCAAATAAAATATAAAGTTAAAACATGTTAGATCAGTATGATAGATTTTGTCTTAAATTAAGAAAAACACATTGAGGGAAATAAATTATTGCACTTGGGAAAAAAAAAATTCCCACGTCATGAAATCAAAAAAGTTGCAGTGTAATATTTTATGGAAAAATATGCCTAAAAGGCACACAGAAACATAGAGGTCTAACCATAATTGTGCATGATGTCGGGATGAAGCACTAGTGGAGGAGGCCAGGACAAAGCATGTGAACAAATATTTAAACGGCTACGTTGTACTTTTATATAAAATCATACATGTATAATTAAATAATGTACAGGTACATGTATTTAACTTTTGTCTGAAGATGCTAGCAACAAAACAATGTTCGAGCAAGTTCAGCTTCAAACCATGATGTAATCAGCCCACAGTTATCGCTGTACATAGAGGATGTCTGCAAATCTGTTTACTAGTTTGGTCACATGACATTCCGCATAACCCCCATTAAAAAGTGAGGAATAAGAAAGTGACCAGTGTGTTCTGTGACTATGAGGCCTCATTCACCAGAGTGTTAGCTTGGAGTGCCATCCATCCATCCAGCCATCCAGCCAACCATCCATTTTCTCCCGCTTATCCGAGGTCAGGTCACAGGGACAGTAGCTTTAGCGGCAACGCCCAGACTTCTCTCTCAACCACTTCATCCAGCTCTTCCTGGGGGATTCCAAGGCGTTCAAAAGGCCAGCCGGGGGACATAGTCTCTCCAGCGTGTCCTGGGTCATCCCCGGGATCTCCTCCCAGTGGGACGTGCCCCGAACTCCTCACCAGGGAGGTGTCTGGTAGGCATACTAATCAGATGCCCCAGCCACCTCATCTGGCTCTTCTCAATGTGGAGGAGGAGCGGCTCTACTCTGAGCTCTTGTCACCGATGTTACGTGTGCTTCGCTGTTCCCCTGAGACCACAACCAGGCCCACGACCCGCAGCATGCGAAAATACAAAAGACCAGTGCAACAAATATGTCACTGGTTGATCTGATGAGCAAAAATGTTGCTTGAAGGTTAGAGTAGCAATAAAGGATGTCCGCTCCAGAAGTGGGTAGAGTAGCCAAATATTGTACTCAAGTAAGAGTTACTTGACAATAGTGTGACTTAAGTAAAAAAGTAGTCCTCCAAAAAATTACTTAAGAGTAAAAAGTACATAGTGAAATAATTATTCAAGTACTGAGTAAAGAGTGAGTAACTTCAGATTTTTTTAACCACAGCATGAACAACAATAAAATAAAAATAACAAAATAAAATGTGAACGTGCAGATTCTGATATTGCTGTGTGTATGTGTGTGTATGCATAACCAAAATTACAACAAAACATCTGCAATTTACTGCAAGGTGTTTTCTCAAGTTATAAGTGGGCTGAAATATCCATGTTTGGGCAGACAGTGCCAGACAAATAATACATGAAAGCTGTTGATTTTGTTCGTCTAAATGTAAACACGAGTCACGCGCCGTTGCCTTCATGGTAAGGACGACCTTCCCAACATGGCCGCCAAATAGGCACGACGATCAGCCGGGCTGGCTTATCTAGTGTTAATACCTACGCCAGGGAAGCCCAATAGAAGACTTAGTGTGAAGTCATGTGACTTTCTTGTGTCGTCTGACTGGTGAACTAGACTTAAACGTCACTAGCTCTTAAATTGGATTGAAGCAAACCGCACACAATGCGGAAGTCGTAGTCTCGCGCACGAAATAGTTGCTAAATAAGCAATAATTGATAAATAAAAGTAGCGAGTGACATTTAGATCATTGTAACAGAGTAAAAGTACCATTACTTCTTAACAGCCGAAGAGGCGGAAGTGTTTTTTTCTGGTCGAGTCAACTCCTGTGACTTATCCAAAGCAGCACAGGCGGAACCTCAGGCCGATGTGTGCGCATATTAGTCCGCCGCGGAGTAATATTCAGAAATTACATTTGTGTGTGGATGGTGGATGTGTGGAATGGATTTAGCTGCCAGCGTTCAAGGAGTACGAAACAACCTATGACGATAGCGACGGCGACACCCCCCACGAAAAACTCATCGGGTCTATACGATTCACGAAAATACTCTTAAAGGCTAACCCCAAATGAATCCTTCAGGAAAATATTAAGCACAGTATTTTTCTGTGATTTATTAGCCATTTCTGAATTTTAAGTTAGTTCATTCTGTGTTGTGACATAATCCCTAACCGAAAGGCGACTGATTTGCATGTATGATAAAAGTAATGAACAGAATCAGTGACAAAGGGCAGCCTTGGCGGAGTCCAACCCTCACAGGAAACGAGTTCGACTTACTGCCAGCAATACAGACCAAACTCTGACACTGGTCATACAGCCCGTATCAGGGAGTTCGGTACCTCATACCCCCGAAGCACCCCCCCACAGGACTCCCCGAGGGACACAGTCCAACGCCTTCTCCAAGTCAACAAAACACATGTAGACTGGTTGGGCGAATTCCCATGCACCCTTGAGGACCCTGGCGAGGGTTTAGAGCTGGTCCACAGTTCCACAGCCAGGAAGAAAAACACACTGCTCCTCCTGAATCCAATATTTGACTTCCCGATAGACCCTCCTCTACAGCACCCCTGAATAGACCTTACCAGGGAGGCTGAGGAGTGTTATCCCCCTGTAGTTGGAACACACACTCCAGTCCCCCTTCTCAAAAAGAGGGACCACCACCCCACTTTTCCAATCCAGAGACACTGTCCCCAATGTCTACGCGATGTTGTAGAAGCGTGTCAACCAGGACAGCCCCACAACATCCAGAGCTTTAAGGAACTCAGGGCGAATCTCATCCACCCCCCGGGGCTTGCCACCGAGGAGCTTTTTAACCACCTCAGTGACCTCAACCCCAGAGATAGGAGACCCAAGACTCTGCTTGCTCATGGGGAGGCGTGTCGGTGGAATTGAGGACGTCTTCGAAGGATTCTCCCCACCGACTCACACCGTCTCGAGTCGACGTCAGCAGCACCCCATCCCCACTATACACATCGTGCACTTCCCCCTCCTGAGACGGCGGTAGGTGGACCAGAATTTCCTAGCAACCGTCCGGAAGTCTTTCTCTATGGCCTCAGTGAACTCCTCCCACGCCCGGGTTTTTGCTTCAGCCGCCACCAAAGCTGCATTCCGCTTGGCCAGCCGGTACCCATCGGTTGTCTCAGGAGTCCCACAGGCCAAAAAGGCTCTATAGGACTCCTTCAGCTGACGGGATTGCTTACTGTTGGTATCCACCAACTGGTTCAGGGATTGCCGCCACGACAGACACAGACCACCTTACGGCCACAGCTCCGGTCGGCCGCCTCAGCAGTGGAGGCACGGAACATGGTCCACTCGGACTCAATGTCCCCCGCCTCCCCCGGGACGTGGGTGAAGTTCTGCTGGAGGTGGGAGCTGAAACTCCTTTTGACAGGGGATTCTGCCAGACGTTCACTTGGGTTATATTTGTCTAATATTTACATTTGTTTGCTGATCTTAAACATTAAAGTTAGGAAACTATGCCAATTTATAAGAATTTGAGAAGGGGGCCAAAAACTTTCTCTCAGTTTTCAAAAGAATCAACATCACTCCCTCGTGTGATATTGCTTAATTGTTGTTTTTGGATTTCGTTAATCATTAAACAATCCCAAATAATAATAATAATCAGGGAAAAAATATTTTGCAATAAACTTGAATGTAAATTTTTTTTATCCAATTAATTGTTGGAATAATTGATTCTAAGAATACTCAATAGTGACAGCCCTAGTTGCAACATCACTTGTGGGGCTGGCTTTACTCTTCTCACTTCGAGGCCCCTCCTTTTCATATTTTTGTGCCATGCCAACAATTGTGATGTTGTTGATAGGCACAAAATAACGTGCACTCTGATTTGTTTTGGCTCACTTCAGCATTGACAGACAAGTGAACCAACAGTGGCACTGCTTGCCACAATTATTTCCTTGACTTTGGATATCCAAACATTTTTATTCATCAATTTGTTGGTAAAGGAAGGGACAGTTATGTGATAACATGATAGGCTTGTACGTTTACGGTTTCACAGTTATAACCTCCTCTGAGGGCAACCATAACATGTCGGCAATTAAAACAAGTTTGACGCTTCTAATGTAAAGAATATTTCGTAGATTGAGGCACACAAAGCTAGACTGCATTGAAAAACAATGTACCGAGTGAAGGCACAACCAATGCGTAAATCCAGTTCCTGCCGTGCATCCACTGCAAGGGCTTCATTGTGGTTGGGCTCTCCAAGGTGATTCATAGCCTTCCAGATATCAGTGTCAGTAATGGAGCTGAATTTGGCACGGTAAACTGTCTGCTCCCGAACGACCCCCTTCATCACTGGTTGTACAGCCTCTAAAACCTTGGAAAAAAGATTTTCAAAGGTAAATTATTCAAGTCAGTAAACACAAACAGAAAACCTTTTTTTTTTTTTTTAGTGTGAGGGGTTCACGTCTTGAGTTAAATGCTGGTCTTCACAACCACTACCAAACATTTCAAAAGCAACTGAATATGTATAAACTCAATGGCCAGCTTGTTCTCATGAGAAGCTTGGCATTTTAGACTTTTCAGTGCCATTTCCAAATAAAAATCGATAAACACAGAATTCGATTTATAAAACACTGGCGTCATTGTTCCAGTCTAAACACTCAAACATCTATTCTTAAACAAAGGATGCACGGATCCGCAAGTACGTCACATCCATTTATGAATAGCAGAAAACGGCTGTTGTCTGAGTGCCATTCAACAATGTAAAGTTCGTAATGTTTCTCTAGCAAAGTGTACATTTACTAAGCCCAGCTGTGACACAAAATTCCCCTAACTGAAATTCGCAACGCAAATCTACACTGAGCAGAATATTAAAATACGCTTTTGAGTAGGGGTGAGGTCCGTCTAGTTGCAAATGATGTAGTGGAATGAAGTTTTCCTGACCTCAAAACAGATGTTCTCCCCTTCTTTGTCACAGTCCAACCATAAAACCAAGTAGTCACAACCTCTGGCTTCAACCTGACAAAAAAAGAATATCGGAACGCGTCACAGATACAAAGAACAATACATGACCTCTAGTTTAAGAGAGCCATCAGACACATTCATATTTTACTTACTTGGAGGAATTTCACCATGTTGAGTTTGGGGTTGACCTCCTTTTTTTCTGTTGGCGCTTTGCTGAAAAGTTCTGCAGGGTCCACCTTATCCCAGTTGTTGTACTTAGCTTGAAAAATAAGGAATGTTTTCCAATAGATTTTAATCATTATTCCAAGAACATTGTCATTCTTATCAACCATATGCTATAATCGAGAATATGAAACATGAAACCCTCCCAGACTCCGGGGTGGGCCAATATGAGCATGGGTTTGTGTTACCATGACAACAACTGAGCTTAAGTCCAAGGAGAAACATGGCTGCTTCAAGATGTGCCACATGAATAGCATCCTCCTCTTTAAGCACTCTCATTCTGGAAAACAATTGACTAAAATCAGTCTGTTTCACTTCATTTTTCACTATAACCAACTTCAAAGGCTAATTCAAAATCCATCCTCCAGGAAAATATTAAGTACAATATTTTTCAGTTTTTATTGTCCATTTCTGAATTTGAAGTTAGCTCATTCTGTGTTGTGACATAATCCCGAACATCGCTCCGTCGCTTAATACATTTAACATTAACATCTGGAAACTAATGAGATAATTGTAGGTGCGTTTCCTAATACAAAACGATCAACTCGTCGCCGATGTTACGTGTGTTTTGTGGTTTCGCTGGGAGCACAACCAGGGCCACGACCCGCAGCACCTCAACGCGAAAATACAAAAGACCAGTCCAACAAATATGACACTGGCTCATCTGATGAGAAAAAATGTCCGCTGCAGAGGTAGGTAGAGTAACCAAACATTGTACTCAAGTAAGAACAGTACTCTTGACAATAATGTGACTCAAGTAACAGTAAAAAGTAGTCCTCCAAAAAATTACTTGTTTTGTCAAGTTAGAAAAGAGCTGAAATATCCATGTTTGGGCAGACAGTGGCAGACAAATACTACAATCCATGAAAGGTGTTGTTTTTGTTCGCCTAAATGTAAACACGAGTAGCGCACTGTTTCCTTTATGGTAACGACGACCTTCCCAACCTGGCCGCCACGTAGGCACGACAATCAACCGGGCTGGCTTATCTAGTGTTAATACCTACACCCGGCAAGCCCAATGGAAGATGTCGTGTGAGGTCATGTGACTTTCTTGTGTCGTTTGATTGGTGAACTAGAAGTAAACGTCGCCAGCGCTTAAATTGGATTGACGCAAACAGCGGCCAATGCGGAAGTCGAAGTCTTGCGCACGAAATAGTTGGTAAATAAGCAATAATTGATCAATAAAAGTAGCCAGCGAAATTTAGATCATTGTAACGGAGTAAAAGTACCGTTACTTCTTAACGGCAGAAGCAGCGGAAGTGTTTTTTCTGGTCTCGTCAACTCCTGTGACTTATCCAAAAAAAGCAGGTCCCGAACGCGCAGGCGGAACCTCAGGCCGATGCACGCACATATTAGTCCGCTGCGGAGTAATCAGAAATTACATCTGTGTGGATGTGCCAGTGTTCAAGGAGTAAGAAACAGTATTTGACATCAGCGACGAGGTCTACTGGAAGCAATGCAGCGTAATCAACAGCGAGAATATCCCAATTCAGCTCCTGTAATACCCATCAAGAAAACCAGTCAGTATCTGTCTAACCACTGTCTTATAAACTTTGCCCACCATCCGAGCAGAGACTCTTCTGTCACATAACACACCTGACACCTTCGTCCACCCGTTCCAACCTGCTTGGACCTGTTTTTTCACTTCCTTACCACACTCACCATTGCTCTGGACTGTTGACCCCAAGTATTTAAAGTCGTGCACCCTCGCTACCTCTCCTCCCTGTAGCCTCACTCTTCTCCCTCACCCCTCTCATTCATGCAGATATATTCTGTCTTACTTCGGCTAATCTTCATTCCTCTGCTTTCCAGTGCATGCGTCCATCTTTCTAACTGTTCCTCCACCTGCTCCCTGCTTTCACTGCAGATCACAATGTCATCTGCAAACATCATGGTCCACGGGGATTCCAGTCTAACCTCATCTGTCAGCCTATCCATCACCACTGAAAAAAAGAAGGGGATCAGGCCTGATTTCTGACGCAGTCCCACCTCCACCTTAAATTCCTCTGTCACACCTACATCACACCTCATCACTGTTCTGCTGCCCTCACCCATCATTTGTATTATTCTAACATACTTCTCTAACACTCCAGACTTCCGCATCCAGTACCACAGTTCCTCTCTGGGTACTCTGGCATACGCTTTCTCTAGATCTACAAAGACATAATGGAGCTCCTTCTGACTTTCTCTGTACTTCTCCATCAACACTGTCAAGTCAAATAACGAATCTGTGGAACTCTTTCTAGGCATGAAACCATACGGTTGTTCGCAAATACATCTGTCCAAAGTCTAGCATCCACTACTCTTTCCCATGAATTCATTGTGTGGCTCATCAACTTTATTCCTCTGTAATTCCCACAGCTCTGCACATCACCCTTGTTCTTAAAAATGGGCACGAGCACACTTCCTCCATCCATCCATCCATACATTTTCTCACCTGCTAGAATTCTGTTGAACAAGCTGGTCAAAAACTCCACAGCCACCTCTCGTAGATGCTTTTAAACTTCCACAGGTAAGTCATCAGGACCAACTGCCTTTTTAATCCTCTTTAGTACCTTTCTAACTTCCCCCTGACTAATCAGTGCGACTTCCTGGTCCACCACACTTGCCTTTTCTACTCTCCCTTCTCTCTCATTCATCAACTCCTCCAAGTATTCTTTCCATCTATCTAGCATACTACTGGCACCAGTCAACACATTTCCTTCTCTATCCTTAGAGACCCTCAACAGCTGCACATCCTTCCCATCTCTACCCCTCTAGCTGGCCAACCTGTGTAAAACATTTTCTCCTTTTTTAGTGTCCAACCTGCCATACATGTCACCATATGCCTCTTGTTTGGCCTTTGCCGCCTCTACCTTCGCCCTACGTCGCATCTCCATGTATTCCTTTCACCTCTCCTCGGTTCTCTCAGTGTCCCACTACTTAGCTTACCACTTTCCTTGTATGATTTCCTGTACTTTGAGGTTCCACCACCAAGTCTCCTTCTCCCCTTTCCTACCAGAAGATACACCAAGTACTCTCCTGCCTGCGTCTCTGATCACCTTGGCTGCAGTGGTCTAGTCTTCTGGAAGCTCCTCCCGTCCACCGAGAGCCTGTCTCACCTCTTCCCGAAAAGATGCACAACACTCGTCCTGTCTCAGCTTCCACCACGTGGTTCTCTGCTTTGCCTTTGTCTTCCTAACCTCCCCACCACCAGAATCATCTTACACACCACCATCCTATGCTGTCCAGCCACGCTCTCCCCTACCACTACCTTACAGTCAGTAACCTCCTTCAGGTGACATCGTCTGCACAAGATGTAATCCACCTGCGTGCTTCTACCGCTGCTCTGGTAGGTCACCCTATGTTCCTGCCTCTTCTAGAAGAAAGTGTTCACTCCAACCATTTCCATCCTTTTCGCAAAGTCTACCACGATTTGTCCCTCCAAGTTCCTTTCCTGGAGGCCGTACTTACCCATCACTTCTTCATCACCTCTATTTCTGTCACCAACATGTCCTTTACAATCAGCACCAATCACAACTCTCGCTCTCTGTCTGCGATGCTCAGAACTACTTTGTCGAGCTCCTTCCAGACTTTCTCTTTCACCTCTTGGTCACCTCCTACCTGTGGGGCATAGCCACTAATCACATTATACATAACACCCTCAATTTAAAGTTTCAGCCTCATCACTCGATCTGATACTCTTTTCACCTCTAAGGGATTCTTAGCTAATGCTTCCTTTAAAAAAAATAAAATAATAATAATAAATTTAAAAAATAAATAAACCCTACTCCATTTCTCTTCACATCTACACCATGGTAAAATAATTTGAACCCTGTCCTTAAACTAGCCTTACTGCCTTTCCACCTGCTCTCCTGGACACACAATATATCAACCTTTCTCCGAATCATCATGTCAATTAACTTCCGAGCTTTTCCTGTCATAGTCCCAACATTCAAATTCCCCACATTCAGTTCTAGTCCATGTGCTTTCCTATTCTCTTTCTGCCTAAGAACCCGCTTTCCCCCTCTCCGTCATCGACCCACAGTAGCTGAATTTCCACCGGCACCCTGTAGGTTAACGGCGCCGGTGGCAGAAGTTGTTAACCTGGGCCACGACCGATCCGGTATGGAACTATTTGGATGAATGCTCATATTTGTTTGACAAAGTTTTAAGATGGATGCCCTTCCTGACGGAACCCTCTGCATTTATCCGGGCTTGGGATCGGCCTACAGTTTGTACGGGCTTGTGCCCCCCATACGGCTGCATTAAGAAATATAAAAGTTCCAATACTGAAAAATATAAACACACGTTAGAGGAGCTAATAGGCTTAAACAGTATTGTCATCTCTTGTGGCCTGGGTGAAAATGTCTTTAAAAACAAACAAATAAATAAATAAAGCTCCAGTTTGAAAAATAACAATTAAAAAAGTTTTTTTCACCAAAACACAGACAACAATTTGAACAACAGGTACTCCGGTTAGCATGGTACAATATGAATAATACCCACCAATAAAATCCAGACTCATCACATGTCCACAAACAGACGTCATCTTAAAACGTACTGTTTGGCCCTGGAAGATGCCAGTGAATTCATGCACGAAGCATGATGCATTGAGTCCCTTTCGGCTTGTGCAATTTTCTAAACACAGAAAAGGGGAAAAAAACAGGTTACTGGTCTATTGATCAAAGATGCATGATTTTATAATTATTTACCTGCATATTTACTTGGTTGTATCTGAAAGCCAGTTTTCATAAAGAACATGAAATGCATCAAGCAGAGCTAACTAACTGTTGAATGAGAAAATCATGGAGGTGTTTGATATAGCGACGGATGTGGATGGGATGTGGTGGCCATTTTAGGCAAAAACAAAGATACCTGAAGCACTCAGCCACTGGTATGCGGTGTGAGAAAAAGTTTTGAAACTTACGCGGCCATGCCAAGGCTGTTTGGTAACCAAAAATAGTATGGCACCTGAGGTAATTTTACTTTAAAAAAAAATTTGTTCATTAACCGAATCAATTGTAACCCAAGGTTCCACTGTCCAAAGTCAAACTCTTAAAAAAAATGTATTGCCATATCCCAAAGAAAAAACGTGCATAAAACACACACACACACACTACATCATTACTACGCACAAGTGACTACATCATCCTTCATTATGATGAACCAAGGTTGTTTTAGAGTTATGGAATAGATAAGTCCCTTTCCATGGATGTGAGGGGGTAGTGAAAAGTGCTCTCTCATTTGCTACATTGTTACATCTGTGAATAAAATTATACCCTCAAGGTTGAATATTAATTGACAAAGGACATGAATGTGAAAGAGTGACCAACGTGTGTCCCCTCACCAACATTTCAGATTTACTGATGACGAATTACGAATACCTTTTAAAATTCATATGACGAGCACACATGTGCAGACACACGCACATGCACACAAATAAAAAGAATGGTTGTCAAAACTCCAGCCAGGGAGCGCATTGAAGATCAAAGACAAACAACAGAGTCCGCAACATCTCCAAGGCTTAATCTAGAAATCTAGATTACAGTGTCCTGTCCTACCCTTGGAAATTAGTAATGGAAAAGATTCAGGTATGTGACTTTTACATTTATGTTGTTGATAAATCTATCCATCATCTATACCGCTCATCTTGATCAGAGTTGCAGGGAACTGACATACTTAAGCTTACTCTAAATTAAATGTTACAAAGAAAATAACAAAATCCAGTCCTATTTTTTTTCTGTGTCCAGATGCTGCGTGTATTTTTGCTGTGCTTTCTGGCTGTCCATCAGTGCCTGGCTCTGCCAATGCAGAGCCAATGTATCGACGAATCGATCTGCGCGTACAGCTTGCAGGACTACTACAGCCAATTCGCCAATATGCCCAGCAACATCAATGAACGCAGTATTGCCCCCTGGAATTATATGTGAGTACTGTCTCCGTATGAAAGTACTGATTGGAAATAACCGTGACACAATATAACATGGAGTACGGCTACACAATCCAATGAGATCTGATCTGAAATTTGTATCTAAAATTCGGCCAAAAATGATGCTTTTTTTTTTTAATAGTGTCAGTGTTAACAATCGATTTACGAATACAGTCGGGTTTGCAGTGTGGCCGAAGTATACACGTGTATTGGATTTCACATGTTGCAGGAGTAGTGGGGTAGGCCAGTGAGTTGGTGGGTCTCTCAGTTTGTAGGTATGTACTGTACAGGTATTAGAATTAAGGTAGAAAATACTGGTATAGCATCATGTAAAGGATATAGATTCATTAAACATTTGGGATAGTACTTTTCAGAGGGTAAATTCCTGCCTAATTTCTACATTAAAAATAATTTTCATTGTTTCTTGATTGTTATGTAATATCCTAGTTTCGAGTGATGGTTAATTTGGGGTTTTCCTTTGCTGTAAGATATAATCATCAAAATTATACAAATAGGCCTATATTAAAAAGAACTCATGAATATTTCACTTGGAGTGTGTCTAGTGCACCTCTGTAATGAATTTCACTTTTTGAATTGAACTACCTTACTAAATCAAGCTTTTGAAACAAGTGTAATTTACTGAGATGTACCAGTATCTATGTACGTATGTATGCATGTATGCGCACACTCACTACGTATTTCTGATTTTATTCTGGTCCTTATGCATAGTGAAAACATCGACTTGAACCGGGTACCGCAGGTGATACACGAAGCCAGCTGCCACACAAGCCACTCGTGCAGTGGCCTCGACAATGCTTTTGGTCTACAGACCATACCTGTAGCCCTGAGGATGCCCGTCCTCAAGAAGAACCCCAGATGTTTCCCAACGGCAAGCTACTCTCTGGAGTTTGAATTAATCACCATAGCTTGTATATGTGCTATTTCCAGGACCAGCTGAGGAGGTCTGGTGGTGACATTGTCATCTCATGGTATTGTTGTGATGTCCCTGTGGAGAGGACTCGCAAAAGGCTTATAATTTAACTAGATTGAATTTACATTTATTAAGACTTACTATTACACACTAAATATATGAATTACTGTATATGCATAATGATTTTTCCACAATCAGGACCATGCCTATTGCCTGGTGTCATTCACTTAAAAGAAATAAAAGTCTATTAAAAATAGATGCCTCTTTATTTCCACTCTGGAATTACAGGTGGTATGGGTCCGAAACATGTCAGAAAATGGGCAGAAATTGCTTTCTTTCTTAACTCAAAGCAGATGTTGGCAAATGTCTTATTTTATGATTGCATGCTCGCACTATATATATATATATATATATATATATATATATATATATATATACATACATATATATACATACATATATATATATATACATACATATATATATATATATACATACATATATATATATATATACATACATATATATCTATATCTATATCTATATATATATATATATATATATATACACATACATAGATATATACATACATATACATGTGTATATATATATATATATATATATATATATATATATATATATATACACATACATATATATATATATATACACATACATATATATATATATATACACATACATATATATATATATATATATACACATACATACATATATATACACATACATACATATGTGGTAAACAAACACATACTGAAGTCAACTACTAATAACCAGTTTGATTTTATATCCTTGAGATAATTTTGATGTTCTCTTTGATGTTATAATTTTAGCCAGATTTTGATTCTTCTACCAACAAGAATTACTTTAGTTTTTCTTTGAAGGTGGACTGATTTTTATTTTTCTACCAACAAGAATTACTTTAG
>NW_026903173.1:490000-502500 GCF_024500385.1 Phyllopteryx taeniolatus
TTGTTTACTCTATAATTACAAACCCTTACTGTCATATTATTATTTTAACTTTAAATAATCACTGAAATAAAAACCTTGCTTTAATTTTATTCTATCTTTGTCATTCTTATCATGAGAGTTGTCTCATTTTTATCACTCAACCTCTTATAAGTGATTGAACGTCGACGACATTAATATCACCGGGTCGTAACACCATCCCGAAAGTAACTCATATATATCACTTCGGCTTAATACAAAAACAAATCCGTACGGTCCTAACAAGGATTGTTAAATTTACTAGGTCAATGACAAGTGCAAACGATTCATAGAGATGGAGCTGCTGTAAAAACGGAGTACTCACATTATTATCCTTTCACTCGGTGTGGTTACTCATCAAGGGGTGATAAGTGAGAGCAGATCGGATTGGCTCCGTAAAACTAAAGGCAGTTAGCACACCTAGGCGAATTCATCTCGTCACCGGCTTAAAAGCTCCTGTCCCCTTGCGCGTAAGGTGGTTGAGACGGTAAGGGAAAAGGGGGCGGCTTGACCCTTTAAACGGAGAGTCGGTCAGGACATTTCTCCCGATTAGTCCTGCGGATAAGCAAAATCTGACATGTGGCGCCCAACGTGGGGCTCGAATCGATTTTTACGGACAATCGGGATCGATAATAGCCCAAAAAGAACCCGAGTGGTCGCTTCCTAAAGTATTGGGCACAAAGCTTGGGAAGCGATACTCGCTGATAAAATTTCATGTCAGACGATCTTGAGCGGGCACGAAAGTAGTATCTTTGAAGAATATTAATTCTTGAAAAAGAACTCTTAGGTACGGGTCTAGAGTGTTCTCGTAGCGAAGGAGATAGCACTGTTTCGTGTCTAAGAAACGACAACCAGTCCCCCTCAAAAATCTCACACTCTAGGGTGAGTGTAAGAAGCCATTCAAAGTGAATGGACATGATCGACGACCTGCTGCTCTGGTCGGCCGTGAAGCTACTGATAGCGAGTTTGTTAGAGCGTGCTGCGAGGCGCTCAAGGGAGGGAGGGGCTGAGTTGAGGGATGGAATAAGCAGCCTGCTAAGGAAAAGCAGGGCTTATGGTTAAACTGTATTCAACCAACTAACAGAAGAAGAGGAGACTGAAGCCAGGACACTTATTAGCGTCGGTGATAGTCTTTCGGGAGCTACATAATGATAAACTAGATTATGAGCCTAAACTATGTTTTAGGGTATTTAGGCGTCCCGTGGTGGGTGCGGATACCCGTCGTTTTTGTAGGTTACGTTAGATTTCCATTCTTGACTCATTTCCCTTATTCCCTATTGTCCTATTGCGGCATACCCCTTAACATTTATCGCCCTTTTTCCATAATAGGCGACACTTTAACCCAGTTAGTCGACTTCGGTATTCCCTTGCCGAAGTCCCCTTTCCGCTTGCCCTTCCTTTTTGCCGTTTTAGCCAAAATTAAATTTTTCTACCAACAAGAATTACTTTAGTTTTTCTTCGGAAGTGGACTAATTTTGATTTTTCTACCAACAAGGATTACTTTGGTTTTTCTTAGAAAGTGGACTAATTTTGATTTTTCTACCAACAAGGACTACTTTGATTTTTCTTTGAAGGTGGATTAATTTTAATTTTGTTTTCTTTTCTTTGAATGAGACTGGATTTTAACTAAACCGTACATAAACAGGGTATGTCCCTGAACGCAGTAAGTAACCATCCCATCGTTTAATAAAGGATGTTAGTCAGTGAGGCCAGGTGAAACGCTCACGACTAATTTGTCCACGTGAGTAGAGGCGACGCTGTAAGAGCGCAGCTGAGTAACCAGGAGCTGTAGTACGAGCCCATGACCCTATGCGCTCCTGGGGGGTATCAGAAATAGGCAGCTCCACTCCTACAACAGAAGCGGGCTACGGCCAAGTTAATACGCTAAACAGAAGCGGGCTACGGCCAAGTTAATACGCTAAACAGTAGCGGGCCACGGCCAAGTTAATACGCTAAGAAGAAATGTTTATGTATGCGGGAGAAGACGAGCCCACGGGCCCTTCAGAAGGAAGAGCGGCAGCGGTGGAATCGGAGACCCGATCTCTAGGACAACATGAAATACCAATAAGACTCGTGCTATATAATGGGGGCTTGGAAGAATGGCCGCCCGGAGTAAGGTAGAGACGGAAAATCCATCCATAAGACCCTTAGAACTCCCGACAACGGTGAAAAAAGCGGTCAAGGGAGAAAAACCTGAAGGAACTGGAGTGATGACAATAATAGTGGACCACCCAGGAGAAGACTACAATCGTAGAGAAGCTCCCCAATGTTTGGAGTGGTGGATAAGGATGATGGAAAGATACAATGTAGTTGAATTGGTTAGCACTAGCGTTGGGTTGGACCCAATAGTAAAAATGCTGGCGAATACAACAGAAATAAAATGTAAACTGGTGGACAGTGAAAGGGCAAGGGCAGTGTCCAGATATCAGGAACACCAAGATTACATTCATAGAATAAAGATGCTTGCAGAAACGAAGAAAGCGCCAGGTCTTAACACCTTGAGCGAAGAAGACTTATCAGATGTGGAACCAGACACGGTAGTTATTCCACGAGTGAAAGAGGACCAGGAGGAACAAAAGAGAAAGGTGAGGTTGACATGGCAAATGATTCCTCTTATTAGAACAGAATCTTTGCCACCCTTGCCAAAGGAAACCAAAAAATGTAGAGCTGGAAATGGAATAACAATGTGCCACTATGTAGGGAGCCCTTGGGACATTTGCAGGGATGCCCTGGTGATATTCACAAGTAAGAAACTGAGACCCTATAATAAAACATTTTGGGCTGATTTGGACCTTACAGTAGGAGAAGAATACATAACAGAAAAGGAACTAGAGTTACAAAGAAGAGAATCGGACTCGAAAGCAGTTGTGATAACCAGTGCGGGAGATTCGCAGTACTATATGATAGTACATGTCCCTGGGGAGAAGTGGACGACAGAAGTAGACCAAACACAGTATTTGGAAGAAATGACAGAAGCGCTAGAAAGCGGCATTGACAGAGCTTTGGAAAGTGGGGCAGCTCGAATCGTAATAGATGTGAACGGAATAAAGTCAGAAAAAATGTCATGGAAGCTGGCTGAAACAGCGGCAGTTGGGGCTTTTAAGCTGAGGGCATTGATCCCAGTAACTTTAGCCACAGGAGCTGAATTTGTGGTGGTAATATCGACGAGACAGAGAGGGGAGAGGATAAATGTAGCAAAAGAGGAGCTATTAACTCAGATGCTACAAATATCCCGTGATCAGTTACAACTGCAACAAAACCCCAAAGCTAAACCCAGAACACCGCCTCAGTCAGCCCCACAGATAGAGATCTACCCCATACCGTTACCTAGGAGGAGGGAAGAAGGAGTAGAACAGGACTCAGGATCACAAAGGGCTGGAGTGGAAATAGAGGACGAGGAACCAGCAGGACCAAATGAGCTGAAGAATGGAGGAAAAAGCCCTGGAAGAGGGGTAGTGACCTTCAGTCCGGCTACCTCCACTCCCAGGTCGGTAAGTGACTCCTATCGAGCGCTGCCTCCACTAACACCTTTACCTGGACCAAAGGGAAACTTGAGGCGATCACCTGGCGAAGTAAGGGAAATAGTCGGACACAGGTTGGCACCCGAAGATGGAAGTGGAAACGAGGGAGACCGAGAGGATGAAGACTGGGTGTGTGTACCTCTCAGGGTCGAACCTGAGGCCGAGGTAAGGGAGGAGGATTTGGACTCGCTGACTTCAGACGCAGCTCCTAAGGTAGTCACAAGACCAACAAATAAAGGGAAGAAAAACCCACAACCAGTATTTAACGTATACAAAGCCTCAAAGAGGCTTGCCAGAGATATACAATTGGGATTTGTCCAGACTCAAGATGGGAGAAAGACTTTTGTACCAGAAGCGGGACAAAAAGACTATCCCTATCCAATTGTTTGGTTAGAGAAAATGGATGATGACATGACTTTGAACGTAAGAGTCACCTATGGAGAAGCAGCAAACATTTTGCAAACTCCCACGTATCATACATTAGTGGGACATATGGAATTCACCAAGAATTTCAGAGAAGGCTTCGTGACAGTGATGTATGATATTTTGCTCAGAAAACTTAAACAAGCGGTGTATCAAAGAGCACAAATTGAATTAAGAGCTGAGGAGGACTTGGAGATGGAAGCTGGGGCAATGACGGCCCCTGTCAACCCTGGAAGTCAGCCCTCTCAGTATAGAATGCCTCTAGGAATGACAACAGTTGGACCTAACTCCATGTATCAGCCGAACAGCACGGAGAGAGACATGCAAGAATTCAGGGCTTTGAAGGAATTGGTCTGGCAAAAAACTCAGAAAGAAACAGCTAAAGAGTATTTAATTAAGATGTGGCCTATGGTCAGAGACGCTCCTGGAGGGGAAATTGCCAAGAAAATATGGCTGCAATTTATTATTGCCAATCCCATTGGACCCAATGAAACATCACAACAGGTCTATGAGAGATGGGTGGACGGTGAAGATGAAGACGAAGAGGCTCACATAATAAGAGCTAGGGAGCAACTCAAGCAAGGAGTCACGCTATTGAATGTATGGCATAAAACAAAACAAGTCATAGCTCCAAGCAGATATGTCAAAGCGCTGCGAATGATTGTAAAAGAAATGGGAAACGAAGCTACTTTTGTGAAGATGGCACCAGACAGCAGAGCACAAAAAATCGAAGCTTCCATTAAGCAATGGGATCGACTGACTAAATTCTACAGCGAGAAGAGGAAGGCAGCACCCACTGACTACCGCTCGCACGGGAATAACCAACAGTCAACCCAGAAAGTGACGCAGTCTTCCCAAAGAATAGCCGAAAGTCAGAAACCAACTTCCCAAGCAGGACAACAACAAACGGCGAGAAAGAAGGAATTTGGAGCATATATACCGAGAGATGAATTTCTTAAAATGACACCAGAAGAAAGGAAGGCCCATCTTGAGGCTCGCAAGGCTGCCGCCTCAGAAGGGCCCAGAAAATGATGAGAACCGAGGCACGGGTCAGAATGGAAGGAGTCTATCGGATAGGGGACAAGCTCTACGCAAAGTTGGAAGGAGTACCCTATTTGGTGGATACCGGGGCCGAGGTGTCAATGACCCGTGAAACCTTGAGGAGAATTGGACACCAAAGAGTGAAAGTAGCTGATGGTTCTATTACAGAAATGCCAGTCGGAATTTGGAAAGGAATTGTGTGGATTATGGGACCATACAACCTATTGACACTACGAGACTTAGAAGGGCTGAATAAGCCTAGAAATAAACGCCAAACAGCATTAAAACAATGGGAAAAGTTAAAATTGGCAACAGTGAGGGTTGGACCCACCAAGATAACCCCAGAATACGAGTAGTATAAACCAGTGGATATTTCAGCAGTAAAGGCCCAACAAATTCAAGAAAGCAACTTGTCGCCAGAACGGAAAAAGAAGTTAAAGGAAATAATGGAGGAAGCCTCCGTAGCCCACTTTAAAAATGATTGTGGAGACCTAGGACAAAACTACTTGCACACCTTAAGTGGAGGAGTGCACCCGGCGGTGAGACAATACCCTCTTAACCCGGGGGCCGTGGCTGAAATGGCAATGATAGTGAAAGAACTGTCAGCGCTTGGAATAATTCGTGAAGAACCAAATCCAATAACAAACAGCCCCATTCAGGCTGTCAAGAAGCCTGAATCGGTAGGAGGGGGATGGAGGCCAGTTATCAACTTTAAAGCTCTGAACCGCCGAACGGTGGCTAATCGAGCAAGCCTCATAAACCTCCAGGCGTCTTTAAAAACGCTGAGAGTGAAAAAATATAAAACATGCATCGACCTGGCTAATGGATTTTTCTCCTTGAGGATTGCCAAAGCATCGCAAGGAAAGACGGCATTCACACATAAGGGGAAATCGTACGTCTGGCAGAGATTACCCCAGGGATACAAAAATTCCCCAAATGTGTTTCAATCAGGGGTTATGGACGTTTTGGAGGGACTGCCAGTCACGATTTATATAGACAATATATTCATCACGAATGATACAGAAGAACAGCATTTGAACCTCTTACAAACGGTAGTTCAAAGAGTGACAGCAGCAGCAATGAAACTCAATCTAAAGAAATGCCAAATTGCTAGATTCCAAGTAGACTACTTGGGGTTCCAAGTGTCGGAAGACTTGGGACTTTCGGACGCTTATCGACAGAAGATTGAACAAATCCTACCCCCAACGTCCGAAAAAGAATTGCAGAGGATACTCGGACTATGTAATTATGTTCGGGATCATCCATCCATCCATCCATTTTCTGAGCCGCTTCTCCTCACTAGGGTCGCGGTCGTGCTGGAGCCTATCCCAGCTGTCATCGGGCAGGAGGCGGGGTACACCCTGAACTGGTTGCCAGCCAATCGCAGGGAACATTGAAACAAACAACCATTCGCACTCACAGTCATGCCTACGGGCAATTTAGAGTCTCCAATTAATGCATGTTTTTGGGATGTGGGAGGAAACCGGAGTGCCCGGAGGAAACCCACGCAGGCACGGGGAGAACATGCAAACTCCACACAGGTGGGGCCAGGGATTGAACCCGGGTCCTCAGAGCTGTGAGGCTGACGCTCTAACCAGTCCGCCACCGTGCCGCCATGTTCGGGATCATGTCCCCTATAATCAAAAATATGCAAAGCCCCTTTATGCCCGTCTGCGGAAAAATCCTGAAGAAGGAAAGTCTAAAAGCTGGGATTGGTCAGCGAAAGATCAAGAGAACATAGAAGAATTGAAGAAAGCAGTGAGAAACGCTGTACAACTAGAGCCAAGGGGTTTGGATACAAGATTGATCACTAAAGTGGAGTGCGACGAAGACTCGGCTATGGTGAGCGTCAGTAACGAGGGAGCAGGCTTGGTGACCTTATGGACTTACACCCTGAGCAGCGTGGAAAATAAGTTTCCCCGGGAAGAAAGGGAACTGGCAGTCCTAGCCAGGTACTGGGGGACCTTGAAGGATTTATCCCAGGGACAAGGAATAAAGGTCATCACACAGAGCCAAGTTCATCGCTTCTTGCGGAAAGGTACCATCAAAAGCACTAAAGCAACCAATGTGAGATGGGGGAGATGGGAGGATATCCTACTAGACCCTGATTTGGAGATAGGACCAATAACCCCCTCGTCAAAGAAACGAGTAAAGCCAGAGATAAGAGAGGAGAAACCATACGAATGGATTCTCTATACTGATGGATCGAAAAAAGGTGAAGACCAGTCTGCCCACTGGGGCTTCATCCTTAGACATGAGGGAGAAGAAAAGAGCCGTCGTAAAGGTATGACCCCTGGCAGTGCCCAAGCCGGAGAGGTTACAGCCAATTGGAAGGACTGTTGGAGGCTATAAGGCTACACGTACGACGTGTAAAGATAGTAACGGACAGTCACTAATGTGCACAAGCTCTTAAAGAAGACCTATCCATTTGGGAGGAAAATGGATATGAAGGAGCGAAGGGCAAACCAGTTGCCCATACAGAATTATGGAAAAAGATAGCCGAGTTGAGGTTAAATATGAACATAAATGTCCACCAGAGAGCCCACGTTAAGGAAGGGGCTCATTGGAGAGGAAATGATGAAGTTGATAAATACGTCCAAGAGAGAAAGTTAGTTGTTGTAGGAGCAGACGGATGGGACAAGACCCCTGGAGGAAAAGTGGTCCCAGACGAGTTTGTGCGTGAGGTTACTACGGCCGTACATGAAGCGCTAGGCCATGGAGGTACCTTACCCACAAAGAGGGAGCTGGAAAGACTGGAGCTTTGGATCCCGGATAAGAAAATCCGAGCTGTGTTGCGGGACTGCGAGCAGTGTAATAAATACAACGCAGGACGCCGAGGACAACGAGCTGAAGGATTGACTATAAAGAGCACTGTGCCCTGGGCATCAGTCTGCATGGACGTAGCAGGCCCCATGGGAGTGAATGGCGCCAAAGGTGAGAGGTACCTAATCGTGCTAGTGGATTCGATGTCAGTTGATTCGGCTAGAAGCCGAAATAGAAACCAGATATGAGTACTGAAAGGGAAGAAGACGTTCCGCCTTTCATCAAGCTGGCCATGGTGAAAGGTGTTGTGGTCACACGGAGGACTACGAGTGGAGTAATGGCTGGAAGAGCATTTAAACTTTTGGAACATGCTAAAAGAGGATATCTGTCCAAGGGGATGGAGAGTTTGTGTTGGCACCAAGTGAATCAAGGCTGTGTCTCCTGCGGAAAGACCGAAGCACAGGATAACAGAAGGCATGGAACTAGCCAGGATTGGACAACCGGTTCCCCGACCTTGGAGAACTTAGGCCCAGCCAAAGTACTTGACGCCTACATATGCGAAAATTGCAGAGCGAGATATTTGCCCAGATTAAGATTCTATGCCCAATGGGATTGGAACCCATAAGGAAATGAAGGACAGAGAAACTGTGAATGTTGGTGGGATGGACGAACTCTACTATATTGTGACCACTGCTGGAGTAGGGTCCAGGATGGAACATTGGTGTTAGCCGGTCAAGCCGATGGATGGCAAGTGAACAAGGCAGAGACACCAATAAGCCGGTTGCCTCCCATTTTGACTTACCCTACCAGGATGGAGATCAGCAAAGAAAGAATAGATTTGGGACTTCCGAGCCTACTCAACACAAATTGGCCGGGGTGGGCAGGAAATGAACGCCCCGCAAAATTAATGGAACAATTACCCAATAACCACCTTACCCAACGCTCCGCACGAGCGAGAAGTGGGAGAAAACGGCTTGTATACTTATCAAACGTTGTTGGACGAAACGACCAAGAGGATAGAGTATAAAGAGAAAGTTGCTATAATACAGATGAGTCCTGTGGCACCTCACCTGGTGTTCTCAGCAAAGACAGCAGTAAAACATTGGGTCGAAGTCAGGGTTATGGTGGCCTTGATACCCTATGAAGGAATATACTCCATAGGAATGAAGTTGTCAATGAGAACAACTGTCAGAAGGGAGGAAAAAGGTCAAAGTAATAGCCCTACAAGGGTCTCAAGTGGCTTGAGTAGAAATACAAAATTATTGTCGCTAGCAGAAGCAGCAACAGAGGAATTAGAGAAATTGGGAGAGGAGATTGAAACTGCTGGAAACGGCTCAGGCAGTAGCAATGAAGAAGTTCATAAGTTAAAGAAACGCACTGACATTAGGAAGGGAAGGACCAAGTGCCCCTACCCTAACTGTACCGGTGACGGGCACGTGCTGTCAGATAGGATGTACCATTGGTCTCTGAGAGGATGCCCTGGATATAATAAAGAATGGCCAAAGGGTTATGGGAGTTCGAAATGGAAGGAAATAAGACGAGTAGTGAAAGAAAGGGAATACGCTTTGAAAGATGAAGAATGGGAGCCCGAGAAGATCGGAAGGAGTAGGCGACGACGGCCTGCAGAAGGAAACGCTTCCCCAGAGAAGGAGGCACAAGAACCAGAGGAAAGCCACCGCATACAAACGATTGATAGTGGTGAGGAAGTAGTTAAGGGATGGCTCTCTCGTCTGTGGAATAGACCAATCAAAGAGTCATCATCCTCTTCGACGCAGGATTAAGACCTAAAAGGGAAATTTAAGTGCGCGACTTAGAAGCTCGTGGGGTTACTTTGGAAAAACAAAAGGCTTCTATGTAAGACGTATTGAAAAAGATATTGTTGGCGTTGCAAGAATTACAAGATAAAGGAGATATAATTAGATTGAAGACAATTGAATTATAAGGAACACCCCCTTAAGAGGGTGGAGCAAATGTGAGAGTGAATATATAGTGGGATTGACGCAAGTGGACTGAGAACTGCACAGTCTCACCCCGCATAACGAGGAAGGAGAGGAATGGATCAGCTGAATGACCTGAGAATTCGTATGACTAAATTGGAGGAACAAGCGTCGAACATAGCAGATGCGTTAAGGCTCACACTAACAGCGCTACACAGGTAGTACAAAAAGGACAGGAGGAGATTACAGCTCTTGTGTTGCAACATCAGGCCGCATTTATAGACCAGAAATCCCTTCTCAATAAATTGGAAGAATTCAGAAGGACTACTGGGAAGCTGCTCACTCTATCAGCCGAGGTGACTTACTTGTCCCATAAATTGGATGAGATAGAAGAAGGACAACTGGATCGCTAAAAGGAATATTTGCCCGGCTGGATTTCATGGACCTGACAGGTATTCGAGTTACTTGGACTTGGACAACCAAGGGCTGAGGAGAAGACTGAATGCAAAGAACCTACTAACCAAATGGAAAAGGAGCCAAGCGGAAAGATGGAAGGGGGGAACCTTCAGACAACTGACAACCCGCATTACGATACTCCTAAACCGCATTATGATACTCCTAACCCGCATTACGATACTCCTAAACCGCATTATGATACTCCACAGCCAAGAACTTTAAAGGACCCCTTGCACAACATCAAGAGGTAGGACAAAAAGTTCATACATATCGCAACTTAGAACGAGTGATACAACAAAAAGAGAATGCGTACGAGATACCAACGGGAAAGGAATCGGAGGAAACCCAGTATGAACAACCCGACCAAGATATAGAATGGGACTCATTCAGTCAAGATGAAATACCCCGTTATACCACACCACGGGCGTTCTGGCTCAAAAATAGGAGGAAGATAAAGCGTATCGGGATCTTAGCGTGCGGCTGTATCATCATGAATGCCCTGTTGATGTTAATGACGAACCTCAACACTTGGATTGAAATCATACGGGATGACCTTTTGGACTTGACTACTATTCGATACGGAACTACAAAGATAACTAATCAATCATGCTGGATAGTACGTCAAGTACAGACGGTGGAGAAGTGGAAACAGAATAATAAATCTGTCTCAGGCACAGGACAAGACACAACTGATGGTTGTAATAAGTCTCCCAAGAATAGTTCAGAGGCTTTGGAAATGCAGAAGGGAGGAAAGGACATAAAAGCCTGGCTGAAGAACTGCACCGAATACCCGGTGATGTCCAAGAAGGTGTGTTCCCCACATGTTGTTAAACGGGCTAATTGGAGTAGTGGAGGCCCCGCTATCAGGTTGGATGTGCTGTGCTTGGAACAGAGTGAGTCGAGACTGGTTAGAAAAAATTGGCTCCAAATAGGTCACGCTGAACCAATGTGGTATACCAATGAACACTGCACAGGCCTGCCTGACGGCTCAGGAGGATATTGGATACCCAAGGCAGCCAAAAATGATATCATTTCCAAAGCGGCGCCCCTGAATCATACTTGAACCACTATGCGCCCAAGATGGGAACCATGCTGGAGCTGCTTAACTTTCACCTGTGCAAACCGAACATCCACGGGCAATGACAGTCAAGAATCCTCAACCTTTGGACCACCGACAGTGGCATCACCACCTTATAAAAACAGGTCGGAAATAAGAGCACCAAGAGCGCTTTCACGGAAGCGACGTTCCACAGAAGATCAATTTAAAGAGTGTCAGCGGAAGTTGACAAAAGAAGCCCCTTCTTTACACCCCTGTCTGTGGAATAGGGGTAGGAAATGTGACATGCGCTACCATTTCCATATATTGACCTATAGGGGAATATATGTCCAGGATGACAATTTTGCACCTGGGTTTGCGAACCTGCTTTTCCAGTCTGTGGGTTTCCTACAATACCAAGGAACCGAAGTGAACTACGAACCCTGGCTAAATAAATCCTTGACATGGATAAGACCAGTACGTTCGTCCAGATGGATTTCTGAGAAAAAGGAATCATTGTATAAGTTAGTAACACGAGGAACGCGTTGGTATTATCAACGACTTCCTACCCCAACGGATTTGCTCTCCGTGCCCGACGGTGATTTCCACAAACTGGATCAATGTGTAGTTTTGAAAATAGTTGACCAACTTCATGAGAAAGACTGGACAAAGGGCACCTCACCTCGATGTCCTTTAGAAGAAACAATAGGAGCACTTTCTACCAAATGGATTTACAATTGTACAAGCCGGAAAAAGAACGACACAGTCAAAGGAATTTTGCAAGCATGGCAAGAACACCACGCGAGAGACGAAACTAAGACTCGGTGGGGTTTTAACCAGAAGGAGATAGAACAGTTTGTGGTTCCCTGCTTAAACACATCAAAAGGTTTTTGGGTTAAGTACCAGTATTTGGCAACAGTGTACTCGAAAGAACAAGATCTTTGGCCTGATTATGCAAGGATAAATGGTGGGGGAGTTGATCTTTATGCCAGCCCCAAACCCTGGACAATGATTTGTAATACACAAAAACGTAATTGTACAATACAACTAGCGAGGAAACCGTGTGATAGTGTACCAAGGTTTAAGGATTACTGTAAGAACAAATATCTAGATAAAGATTACGCTAGTATAGAGGGTGCAGTATGGATTAAGAATAGTCAAAATCAGTGGATACGAAATGAGGCAGTAAACAGACAATATTGCACGCGATGGGAAAAGGATTACGGTCTTCAAGAGACAATTAACCAGGGTAACGCCCAGAACTATATTCCATACAAACCTGACCCTGAAATACAGATTCTTGAGGGA